>NC_053023.1:470496135-470628494 GCF_003073215.2 Triticum urartu
CTCTCTCTCTCTATCCTCCCTCTCTATTTGCCTCTTGTTTGCTCGTATGGTTGGAATAGTCATTTATTTATTACTAAACAGAGAACCTAAGATTTATGGATCCTCATCCGCTTGCTAATCTTTTTAAGAGATCCAGTTATGTTGAACCAATTGCTAGTGAGTTTTGTGCACTAGATTATCTTTATGAAGTTTTGCTTGAAATTCGTGAATCTGAAAATTGCAATGAAGTATGTTATGAAGTGATTCACAATAGATTCTGTTTTTCGTGTGTTGTTTGCTTATTTTGATGAATCTATGGCTAGTAAAATAGTTTATAATCCATAGAGAAGTTGGAATACAGTAGGTTTAACACCAATATAAATAAAGAATGAGTTAATTACAGTACCTTAAAGTGGTGGTTTATTTTCTTATACTAACGGAGCTTATGAGATTTTCTGTTGAGTTTTGTGTTGGGAAGTTATCAAGTTTTTGGGAAAAGATTTGATGGATTTTGGAACAAGGAGTGGCAAGAGCCTAATCTTGGGGATTCCAAAGGCACCCCAAGGTAAAATTCAAGGACAACCAAAATCCTGTGCTTGGGGATGCCCCGGAAGGCATCCCCTCTTTCGTCCACTTCCATCGGTAATTTACTTGGAGCTATATTTTTATTCACCAACATGATATGTGTTTTTCTTGGAGCGTCTTGTATTATTTGTGTCTTAGTATACCACAATCATCCTTGCTATACATACCTTTTGAGAGAGCCATACATGAATTGAAATTTGATAGAATACTCTATGTGCTTCACTTATATCTTTTGAGCTAGATAATTTTGCTCTATGTTCTTCACTTATATCTTTTGAGCGTTATAGTTTTGCTCTATGTGCTTCACTTAGATATTTTAGAGCACGGTGGTGGATTCGTTTTAAAGAAACTATTGATCTCTTATGCTTCACTTAAATTATTTTGAGAGTCTCTTAATAGCATGGTAATTTGCCTAATAATAATATGCTTGGTATTCAAGATTTGTGAAACTTTCTTTTGAGTGTGTTGAATACTAAGAAAAGATTGAAGCATGATAATTGTTTTGAGATATGGATGTGATAATATTAAAGTCATGCTAGTTGAGTAGTTGTGAATTTAAAGAATACTTGTGTTAAAGTTTGTGATTCCCGTAGCATGCACGTATGGTGAACCGTTATGTGATGAAGTCGAAGCATGATTTATTTATTGATTATCTTCCTTATGAGTGGCGGTCGGGGACGAGCGATGGTCTTTTCCTACCAATCTATCCCCCTAGGAGCATGCGCGTAATACTTTGCTTTGATAACTTCTAGATTTTTGCAATAAGTATATGAGTTCTTTATGACTAATGTTGAGTCCATGTATTATACGCACTCTCACCCTTCCAACTTTGCTAGCCTCTCTAATACCGCGCACCTTTCGCCGGTATCATACACCTACCATATACCTTCCTCAAAACAGCCACCATACCTACCTATTATGGCATTTCCATAGCCATTCCGAGATATATTGCCATGCAACTTTCCACCATCTAGTTCATCATGACACACTCCATCATGGTCATATTGCATATCCCGGTACACCGCCGGATGCATTCATATAGAGCCATATTTTGTTCAAAGTATTGAGTTGTAAGAAAAATAAAAGTGTGATGATCATCATTATTAGAGCATTGTCCCAGTGAGGAAAGAATGATGGAGACTATGATTTCCCCATAAGTCGGGATGAGACTCCGGACGAAAAATAAAATAAATAAATAAATAAATAAAAAGAGGCCAAAGAAGACCAAATAAAAAGAGGCTATAAAAAAGAGAAAAGGCCCAAACAAAAATATATATATAAAAAAATGATGAGAGAAAAAGAGAGAAGGGACAATGTTACTATCCTTTTACCACACTTGTGCTTCAAAGTAGCACCATGATCTTCATAGTAGAGAGTCACTCATGTTATCACTTTCATATACTAGTGGGAATTTTTTTCATTATAGAACTTGGCTTGTATATTCCAATGATGGGCTTCCTCAAATTGCCCTAGGTCTTCATGAGAAAGCAAGTTGGATGCACACCCACTTATTTTCTTTTTGAGCTTTCATATACTTATAGCTCTAGTGCATCCGTTGTATGGCAATCCCTACTCACTCACATTGATATCTATTGATGGGCATCTCCATAGCCCGTTGATATGCCTAGTTGATGTGGGACTATCTTCCCCTCCTTTTTGTCTTCTCCACAACCACCATTCTAATCCACCTATAGTGCTATATACATGGCTCACACTCATGTATTGCGTGAAGATTGAAAAAGTTTTGAAAAAGTTAGAGTATGAAACAATTGTTTGGCTTGTCATCGGGGTTGTGCATGATTTAAATACTTTGTGTGGTGAAGATGGAGCATAGCCAGACTATATGATTTTGTAGGGATAACTTTCTTTGGCCATGTTATTTTGAGAAGACATAATTGCTTTGTTAGTATGCTTGAAGTATTACTATTTTTATGTCAATATAAACTTTTGTCTTGAATCTTTCTAATCTGAATATTCATACCACAATTAAGAAGATTTGCATTGAAATAATGCCAAGTAGCACTCCACATCAAAAATTCTATTTTTATCATTTACCTACTCGAGGACGAGCAGGAATTAAGCTTGGGGATGCCTGATACGTGTCCAACGTATCTATAATTTTTGATTGCTCCATGCTATATTATCTACTGTTTTGGACTATATTGGGCTTTATTTTCCACTTTTATATTATTTTTGGGACTAACCTATTAACCGGAGGCCCAGCAGAATAAAATCTTCGGGAACGTGATTTTAGTGTTTCGAAGAAACGGAATATCAAACGGAGTCCAAACGGAATAAAATCTTCGGGAACGTGATTTTCTCACCGAACATGATCCAGGAGACTTGGACCCTGCTCCAAGGAACAAAAGAGGCGGTCACGAGGGTGGGGGGCGCCCCCCCCTAGGGCACGCCCGCCTACCTCGTGGGCCCCTCGTTGCTCCTCCGGCGTACTTCTTCCTCCTATATATACACACGTACCCCCAAACGATTAGAAGGGGAGCCAAAAACCTAATTCCACCACCGCAACTCTCTGTATCCACGAGATCCCATCTTGGGGCCTGTTCCGGAGCTCCGCCGGAAGAGGGCCGTCATCACGGAGGGCTTCTACATCATCCTAGCCCCTCCGATGAAGTGTGAGTAGTTTACCTCAGACCTTCGGGTCCATAGTTAGTAGCTAGATGGCTTCTTCTCTCTCTTTGAATCTCAATACAAAGTTCCCCCCTCTCTTGTGGAGATCTATTCGATGTAATCTTCTTTTTGCGGTGTGTTTATTGAGACCGATGAATTGTGGGTTTATGATCAAGTCTATCTATGAATAATATTTGAATCTTCTCTGAATTCTTTTATGTATGATTGGTTATCTTTGCAAGTCTCTTCGAATTATCCGTTTGGTTTGGCCAACTAGATTGGTAGTTCTTGCCATGTGAGAAGTGCTTAGCTTTGGGTTCGATCTTGCGGTGTCCTTACCAAGTGACAGAAGGGGCAGCAAGGCACGTATTGTATCGTTG
The DNA here is from genome assembly GCF_003073215.2 of Triticum urartu. Taxonomy (NCBI): domain Eukaryota; kingdom Viridiplantae; phylum Streptophyta; class Magnoliopsida; order Poales; family Poaceae; genus Triticum; species Triticum urartu. The sequence continues at coordinate 470,499,708 of NC_053023.1, forward strand.
CCATCGAGGATAACAAGATGGGGTTTATTTCATATTGCATGAATTTATCTCTCTACATCATGTCATCTTGCTTAAGACGTTACTCTGTTTTTAACTTAATACTCTAGATGCATGTTGGATAGCGGTCGATGAGTGGAGTAATAGTAGTAGATGCAGAATCGTTTCGATCTACTTGTCACGGACGTGATGCCTATATACATGATCATGCCTAGATATTCTCATAACTATGCTCAATTCTGTCAATTGCTCAACAGTAATTTGTTCACCCACCGTAGAATACTTATGCTCTTGAGAGAAGCCACTAGTGAAACCTATGGCCCCCGGGTCTATTCTCATCATATCAATCTCCATAACTTTAATCTTGTTTTGCTTTTTTACTTTGCCTTTACTTTTTACTTTCCATCTTTATACCAAAAATACCAAAAATATTATATCTATCAGATCTCACTCTCGTAAGTGGCCATGAAGGGATTGACAACCCCTAATCGCATTGGTTGCGAGTAGCTATCGCTTTGTGCAGGTACGAGGGACTTGAGCGTGGGCTCCTACTGGATTGATACCTTGGTTCTCAAAAACTGAGGGAAATACTTACGCTACTCTGCTGCATCATCCCTTCTTCTTCGGGGAAAACCAACGCAAGCTCAGGACGTAGCAAGAAGGATTTCTGGCGCCGTTGCCCAGGAGTCTACGCAAAAAGTCAACATACCAAGTACCCATCACAATCTCTATCTCTCGCATTACATTATTTGCCATTTGCCTCTCGTTTTCCTCTCCCCTACTTCACCCTTGCCGTTTTATTCGCCCTCTCTCTCTCTATCCTCCCTCTCTATTTGCCTCTTGTTTGCTCGTATGGTTGGAATAGTCATTTATTTATTACTAAACAGAGAACCTAAGATTTATGGATCCTCATCCGCTTGCTAATCTTTTTAAGAGATCCAGTTATGTTGAACCAATTGCTAGTGAGTTTTGTGCACTACATTATCTTTATGAAGTTTTGCTTGAAATTCGTGAATCTAAAAATTGCAATGAAGTATGTTATGAAGTGATTCACGATAGATCTTTGAATAAAAAGCATGATTGCAATGATGTTATTATAAATTCTATTAATGGCAATTATGCTAATAATATGCAAAACCCTAAGCTTAGGGATGCTAGTTTTGTTATGTCCTCTACTTGTTGCAATGATCATGATTGGGGTGATTCTTGTTTTGATCTTGAAAATTTATTTAAACCCCATGGTGAATATGAGATTGATTATAATGTTTGCAATAATATTGAAAGTGCGTTTGGGAAGGTCATGACTTCAGCTAATGTTAATCCCACTATTTTCGTAAAGTGCCAACTTTGCATGCATGTGGATCATGTTGAGAATATTTTATGTGATAGCTATATTGTTGAATTTGCTTATGATCCTGCATGTAATTACTATGAGAGAGGAAAATATGGTGGTAGAAATTTTCACGTTACTAAATTACCTCTCGTTATGTTGAGATTGCTATTGTTTCTTTCCTCTTCCTTGCATATGCTAGTTTTTGCTTGCCTTGGTAATTTGTTTGCCTATAAGATGCCTATGCATAGGAACTATGTTAGACTTAGATGTGTTTGTCACATGCTTTATGATGCTCCTTTTGTGCTTCAATTCTTGTCTTTCATGCCCAGATTCCACCCTTACCTTCTCTTTCTTTTCTTTCTCTAATTCTGTTTTGTTTTAAAATGGAAAAAGAAGAAAGAGGAGAGAGAGAGAGAGAGCAGCCTTGCAGCCCATCAGCCAAGCCGGCCCACCAAATCCCTAGGCCCATCTCCAGCAGCCCACCTAAACCCCCGTAACGCTAGCGAGCCCCTCCTCTTCGTTCCCTTCCGCCGCCAGGGCGCCCGATCCCATCTCCCCTCTCCCCATCAAACCCCTTCCCCTCGCTCGTCTCCCTCTCCTCACCTTGCGCGACCACTTCCACTCGCTAACACGCACAGATCCCTGCACCCGATCCCCTCGCCGCCTCCACCACGAGACCCCCGCGCCAGACCTCCTCCTTGCTGCCCTTGGTGCTGCGCCACCAGACCTCCCCGTTGACCATCGCGGCCCCTGCAACCTCCCCTCCTCCGCATCGTCGCCTCCCCATGGCGCCGCACCCGGCCTCCCGCGCCACCACCATCTCCAGTCACCTGCACCATCACCTTCCCCTCGTCAGCCTCCTCTGCTTCTCCTGTCCCCGTCCACCGGTGCCCTCGCCGGAGCTTCCGCGAGCTGCCCCGCGCCCCTGCCGAACCCTCCCGGTGACCTGCATCTCTTCCAGCGGCTCCGGCGCGCCTGCGCCACCTCGCGAGGGACGGCCTCTTGGCTGCCCGCGTGAACCTTGCTCTGCTCCGGCCCCGACCTCCGCCCGTGACAGCTGCTGCTGCCGCGACTTGAGCTGCTGCTCCCTGCTTCACCATCTACCGTCGCCTCTTTGCCATAGCCATCACCGAGTTCCCCAGGACCCCTGGAGTCATGTACAGGAAAACCAAGTCCAAAGACTGACCATGGACGTGTGCCTGGTGCTACTTGGATTCATCAAGACCGCCTACCTGGATCGTCAACTACCGTCTCCGGGATTTACCAAGTACCACGACGTCGGTGTCCCTCCAAGTTTGATGTTGGAACATGCACAACTACCGTCGCCGAAGACCCGGGTAGCAAAAACGTCAAGTACCTATGACTGAAGACCAAGTACCCTTTGGATACGCCAAGTACCACGACTTCGCCTCTTGCTCGACAAGTACCGCACCGAACGCCAAGCACTAGGACGTTGAGGACCCGCCAAGTTCATCTACGTGTGTGTACGACTACACATCCGGGATGCGTCGAGTACCTCTACAGAAGACCCGAATGTCTACGAACTGTGTACGACGGCCGTTGCCAAAGACCGTTGAGTGAACGTCTACCCACGCCGTGTTTTTTGACCAAGTTTGATGACGACCTCCGAAGAACTCGGATTCACCAAGTTCCACTACCATCGCCTCCGGAAACCTCGGATGCGTCAAGTACCTCTTTAAAAACGAACGTGTACCACTACTCCCACGACTTCCGTGAACAACTACTTCCACTACATCACAAGAACGTCTACTCCCATCGAATCCGAACCGTCCCGTTTGCACGCTTTGAAGGTATAACACCGAGACGACGCCCGTGAACAAATGAATGCATCTTTTGTATGGGATGCATGTTTAGATGTTGTATCCGCCCATGAACGATTGTCATTGTCACTCGTTTCCATGCCACTAACCAGTGGGAACCCGGCATCCGGGATCACCCCACCAACCTTGCTTGACACGCTCCCGCCACACTACCTTTTGCATCGGTATCTTCGTGAGCTACCGGAACCGATATGTTGCTGTGGCATCATTTTCGGATTCGTTGCCATGGGACCCCTTCCGTTTCCACCACGGTGCCAAATGCTTAATAATATGCTCATGTCAACATTTTCATAAAATTGCATAAACTTGAACATGTCATTCGCATCATGATAATGACATTTAAAATGTTTAAAATTGTTGCTGCATTAAATTGCTAATGCACATGAGGATATACCGGAATTGCTGTTTGATGTTTCCGGTCTCATTTAAAATGCCTAACTGTGTATTTTACTCATGTTTCACCTCTGGCCATGTTAAGAACATTTAATTTTTGTTGGGTACATAACCGGGAGTGAACTAAATAACTGATGTAGTGTTTCGTCAATATGCAACTCGTTGCATATTGAGCTCCACTTAACTTGTAGTTTTGTCTGTGCACTTTGTCATCCCATGCTTCTTTAAACCGGGCATGCATCATACTTGGTTGTGCATCATGCCATGTTTATGTGATGGTTGTTTACTATGTTGCTTGCTTCTTTCTGGGTTTCTTCTCTCGTTAGCTTCGGTTCCGTTCCGGAGTTGTGAGGATGCGTTCGACTACGTCCGTTTGTCTTCTTCAAGGACTCGTTCTTCTTCCTTGCGGGATCTGAGGCAAGATGACCATACCCTCGAAATCACTTCTATCTTTGCTTTGCTAGTTGTTTGCTCTATCGCTATGTCGCGCTACCTACCACTTGCTTATCATGCCTCCCATATTGCCATGTCAAGCCTCTAACCCACCTTTCCTAGCAAACAGTTGTTTGGCTTTGTTACCGCTTTTGCTCAGCCCCTCTTATAGCGTTGCTAGTTGCAGGTGAAGATGAAGTTTGTTCCATGTTGGAACATGGATATTGTTGGGATATCATTATTATATCTTATTTACTTTAATGCATCTATATACTTGGTAAAGGGTGGAAGGATCGGCCTTGTGCCTGGTGTTTTGTTCCACTCTTGCCGCCTTAGTTTCCATCATACCGGTGTTATGTTCCTTGATTTTGTGTTCCGTACGCGGTTGGGTGTTATGGGAACCCCTTGACAGTTCGCTTTGAATAAAACTCCTACAGCAAGGCCCAACCTTGGTTTTAACATTTGCCACCTAAGCCTTTTTCCCTTGGGTTCTGCAGACTCATGGGTCATCTTTATTTTAAACCCTCGGGCCAGTGCTCCTCTAAGTGTTGGTCCAAACTGGGTGATGTCCGGCGCCCCTTGAGAAACCGGGGTCTATGCCAACCCGACGTATTGCCCATCCAGTGTGCCCTGAGAACGAGATACATGCGACTCCTATCGGGATTTGTCGGCACATCGGGTGGCTTTGCTGGTCTTGTTTTACAATTGTCAAAATGTCTTGTAACCGGGATCCCAAGACTGATCGGGTCTTCCCGGGAGAAGGAATATCCTTCGTTGACCGTGAGATCTTGTGATGGGCTAAGTTGGGACACCCCTGTAGGGTTTGAACTTTCGAAAGCCGTGCTCGTGGTTATGTGGCAGATGGGAATTTGTTAATATCCGGTTGTAGAGAACTTGACACTTGACTTAATTAAAAATGCATCAACCGCGTGTGTATCCGTGATGGTCTCTTTTTGGCGGAGTCCGGGAAGTGAACACGGTCTTGTGTTATGATTGAACGTAAGTAGTTTTAGGATCACTTCTTGATCACTTCTAGCTTCACGACCGTTGCGTTGCTTCTCTTCTCGCTCTTATTTGCGTATGTTAGCCACCATATATGCTTAGTGTTGCAGCTCCACCTCATTACCCTATCCTACCCATAAGCTTAAATAGTCTTGATCTCGCGGGCATGAGATTGTTGAGTCCTCGTGACTCATAGATACTTCCAAACAGTTGCAAGTGCCGATGATACCAGTGCAGGTGACGCAACCGAGCTCAAGTGGGAGCTTGATGAAGATCTTGATCGTTGTTTATGCGTCTTTTCCGGTTGATCAGTAGTGGAGCCCAGTTGGGGACGATCGGGGATCTAGCATTTGGGGTTGTCTTTCTTTATTTTGGTTCCGTAGTCGGACCTTTGATTGGACTTTGGATGATGTATGGTTTTATTTATATATTGTGTGAAGTGGCGATAGTAAGCCAACTCCTTATCCCTTTCTTATTCAGTACATGGGATGTGTAAAGATTACCCCTCTTGCGACAAGCCTACCATGTGGCTATGCCTCTAAGTCGTGCCCCGACACGTGGGAGATATAGCCGCATTGTGGGTGTTACATGATGTGTGATGGGTTCGATCTTACGGTGCTCAATCCCAGTGACAGAAGGGGACATGACACGTATGTATCGTTGCTATTAAGGATAACAAGATGGGGTCTATTCCTACATGAATAGATCTTGTCTACATCATGTCATCGTTCTTATTGCATTACTCCATTTCTCCATGAACTTAATACAATTGATGCATTCCGGATAGCGGTCGATGTGTGGAGTAATAGTAGTAGATGCAGGCAGGAGCCAGTCTACTAATCTTGGACGTGATGCGTATATAATGATTATTGCCTGGATATCGTCATGATTATTTGAAGTTCTATCAATTGCCCAACAGTAATTTGTTTACCCATCGTATGCAATTTCTCTCGAGAGAAGCCACTAGTGAAATCTACGGCCCCCGGGTCTCTTCTTTATCATATTTGCCTTCGAGATATATTTTTATTTGCTTTTATTTTCATATCTATATTTCTAAAAACCTAAAAATACCTTGTTGCACTTTTTTGCCATTTATTTTATTTCGCGTTTATTCGAGATCTATTTATCCAATCTATCATAATTTTTCTCCCGTCCACGTGACAATTTCTGGCACCGTTACCCGAAAGGGATTAACAACCCCTTTAACACGTCAGGTTGCAAGTATTTGTTCTTTGTGTGCAGGTACCATTTACATAGTGTTGCTTGGTTCTCCTACTGGTTCGATAACCTTGGTCTCATTACTGAGGGAAATACCTACTGTAGCTGTGCTGCATCATCCCTTCCTCTTTGGGGAAATACTGACGTAGTTCAAGCGACATCGATGAGTACAGCAACCGGCAGGAGCCAAGGGTTATCTTTAATTTATTGTATGACATGCGTGTCAATTAATAAATGCCATGTAATTGCTTTACTTTATCGCTATGAGTTAGCAATAGTCGTAGAAGCAATAGTTGGTGCAGACAACCACATGACGACAAGATGATGGAGATCATGGTGTCATGACGGTGACGATGGAGATGATGCCTGTGATTTGGAGATGGAGATCGAAAGTACAAAATGTTAATTGCCACATCATGTCACATATTGATTGCATGTGATGTTTATCCTTTTATGCATCTTATTTTGTCTTCACTTAATTTCAACATAAAATGTGTTCTCCCTGGCTATGCACCATTGCTAAAGTTCATCGTTTCGATGCACCTCATGATGATCGGGTGTGATAGACTCTACGTTCGTATACAACGGGTATGAGCCAGTTTTACACATGCGGAATACTTGGGTTAAACATGACGAGCCTGGCATGTACAGACATGGCCTCTGAACACGAAGGAATGATACGTCTTCGTCGTATCTATAATTTTTTTTTGTTTCATGCCAATATTATTCAACTTTTATTCACTTTTGGCGATATTTTATATGATTTGTTTGGACTAACATATTGATCCAGTGCCCAGTGCCAGTTCCTGTTTGTTGCATGTTTTTGTTTAGCAGAAAATCCATATCAAATGAAGTCCAAATGCAATAAAAATTTACGGAGAATTATTTTGGAATATTTGTGAATTTTGGGAGGTGGAATCAACAAAAACGGGAGCCCACAAGCCCCAAGGTACACCAGGGCGCACCCATGTGTCTTATGATCACCTCGTATGTCGGTTGGGTCTCTACTTCGGGCGCAAGGAATGTTATATCCGAAAAAAATCGTGTTAAAATTTCAGCGCAATCGGAGTTACGGATCTCCGGGAATATAAGAAGCGGTTTTCGGCTAGATCTGGAAGAGCGAAACAGAAGAGAACAGAGAGGGAGATCCAATCTTGGAGGGGCTCCCGCCCCTCCGCCGCCATGGAGGCCATGGACCAGAGGGGGAAATCTCCTCCCATCTAGGGGGAGGCCAAGGAAGAAGGAGGAGGCTCTCTCCCCTCTCTCCCGGTGGCACATGAGTGCCGCCGGGGCAAGGATCGTGACGGCGATCTACATCAACAATCTTGTTACCGTCAACACCAACTCTCTCCCCCTCTATGCAGCGGTGCAACGCCCCTTCTCCCCGCTGTAATCTCTACTTAAACATGGTGCTCAAATCCATACATTATTTCCCAATGATCTATGGTTATCCTATGATGTTTGAGTAGATGTATTTTGTCATGTGGGTTAATTGTGATCTTGGTTAGTATGATTGTATATTTTATTTATGGTGTTGTCCTACGATGCCCTCCGTGTCACGGAACAGAGGGCCCCCCGCTGTAGGATGTTGCAATATGTTCATGGTTTGCTTATTGTTGGTGTTGCGGGGGTGACATCAGCCTAAATGCGGATAAGTGGGTTATGGCGTATGGGAGTAAATAGGACTTGATACTTAATGCTATGGTTGGGTTTCACGACCTTAATGATCTTTAGTACTTGCGGATGCTTGCTAGGGTTCCAATCATAAGTGCATATGATCCAAGTAGAGAAAGTATGTTAACTCATGCCTCTCCCTCATATAAAATTACAAGAATGATTACCGATACTTGTTATCGATTTCCTAAGGACAAATGACTTTCTTGTTAACAAAAGCTATCCACTTCTCTTACCTTGCAATTTATTTCTAGTTTTATTCTCGCAAAGTACTTGTAGTTTTATTCTAGAAAAATAGTTTCATACTTGTTCTAGGTAAAGCAAACGTCAAGTGTGCGTAGAGTTATATCGGTGGTCGATAGAACTTGGGGGAATATTTGTTCTACCTTTAGATCCTCATTGGGTTTGACACTCTTATTTATCGAAGAAGGCTACAAATGATCCCCTATACTTGTGGGTTATCAACACCTTTTTCTGGCATTGTTGTCGGGGAGCTATAGCGTGGGGTGAATATTCTCGCGTGTGCTTGTTTGATTTATCACTAAGTAGTTCTTATTTTCTGTTCTAAGTTGTTCTCTATCTTTAGATATGGATATGGAACACGAAACACCAAAAAATTAGTGGTACTTGCTACTCATGGAGATGGAAAACCTCCTAAAACACTTGATGCTCGTTATGTGAAAAATATTATGCATCACTTCGATAATCCTGAGAAAACCCCGTTCAACTTGATAATGGGAGACATGTTGGATCAACGTGAATACTTTAGGGATTATCGCTTGACACAAAAAGGGAAACTATTATCGGATCAAATTTATATGTTGCCTTGGTATGCTTGGAATTTATGCCAGAGATATGATTATACTTGTTGCTCTAGGATGAATGCTCCACACCTTCCTTTTCATGCAAATTTAATGATAATGAAAGCTTGGATTCTTATGCCAATGGTAGATATGATTATTATGATGTGGAACGAATAGAAGAATTTGTTGGTTTTAAGGGTGCTAATGAAATTGAATCTTTGTTTTTAAAGTATGAAGCTTTTGATGATGATGTTTACAGACATGAAAATTGTGCCATCCTTGAATATTTCTATGAAAATTATAAATACAATTCCGATATTGATATATTTATTGAGAAAGTCTCCGTTGTCCGAGACTAGTATTTTGTAGGAGTCTATGGAAGAAGAAATTGATGAAACTATGAGCTCATTGGATGAAAAAGATGATGAGGAGAGCGAAGAACAAAAGGAGGAAGAGCGGGTTATCAACCCGTGCCCACCTTCTAATGAGAGTAACTCTTCAACTCATACATTATTTAATTTCCCTTCATGCTTACCGAAGGATGAATGTTATGATAATTGCTATGGTCCCATTGATTCGTTTGAAATATCCCTTTTTGATGAACTTGATGCTTGCTATGCTTGTGGCCATGATGCCAATATGAATTATGCTATTGGAGATGAACTTGTTATTGTTCCTTATTTTAAACATGAAATTGTTGCTATTGTACCCAGACATGATAGTCCTATTATCTTTTTGAATTCTCCCAACAACACTATATCGGAGAAGTTTGCTTTTATTAAGGATTATATTGATGGGTTGCCTTTTACCATTGCACATGATGATTTTGATGAATATAATATGCGTGTGCTTGCTGCTCCTACTTGCAATTATTATTAGAGAGGAACTACATCTCCGCCTCTCTATGTTTCCAACACGATAAAATTGCAAGAAACTACTTATTTTATGTATTGGCCGTTACTTGATGTGCATGAATTGTTATTTTATGACATGCCGATGTTGCATAGGAAGAGAGTTAGACTTCATCATTGCATGACATATGTTGCTTTGTGCTCACTACTAAATTCCAAATAATTGTTTATTAAAATTGGCTTTGATATACCTTGGGATCCAGGTGGATTCATTACTTGAGCACTCTATGCCTAGCTTAATGGCTTTAAAGAAAGCGCTCCCAGGGAGACAACCCGGAAGTTTTAGAGAGTCATTTTATTCTGTTAAGTGCTTTTATAAAGTTTAAAAACAAAAAATAGAGGGGAGCTTAAAACTTCACAAAAGGAAAAGTGAAAGTGAGAGGGACGAGCATTGTCAAAGTGGGAGCTAGCCTTGAACTTTGTTCATGCCCATGAAAACTTTGTGAATCTTAATTACAAAAACTTTTCAACAAAAATAATTATCCCCTTGTACAAATCCTTTGTATTGTAAAATTATTGTGCCAAGATTTGCCTTTAGGATGAGTAGATTGCTTCTTGGCATGTGCGGTGGAAAAACAGAAACTTTGGCTATAGTGCGTGATTTTACATTTTTTTTACTGGAACGTCGAAAGTTTCTGAAACTTTTTGCAAAGTCTTGCTATACAAATTGTTTATTTTTCCTAATTTTTTAGAATTTTTGGAGTACCATAAGTATGATCGATGTTCATATTACTACAAACTATCCTGTTTAAGACAGATTCTGTTTTTGATGCATTTTTTTGCTTGTTTTGATGAAACTATCAATTCTATCAGTGGTATAAGCCATGGAAAATTTATAATACAATACTTAGAGTAATGATTTGCTTTATTAGACTAATGGATCTTACCGAGCTTCATGTTGAGTTTTGTGTGGATGAAGTGATCAAAGATCGAGGAGGTCTCGATATGAGGAGAAGGAGGAGAGGCAAAAGCTCAAGCTTGGGGATGCCCAAGGAACCCCAAGTAAATATTCAAGGAGACTCAAGCATCTAATCTTGGGGATGCCCTGGAAGGCATCCCATCTTTCTTCAAGAAGTATCGGTATGTTTTCGTCTTTGTTTCGTTCATGTGATATGTGCAAATCTTGGAGCGTATTTTGTATTTAGTTTTCACTTTTCTTTCATGCACCATGCTGGTATGAGATAGTCCATGGTTGATTTATAGAATCCTCATTGCACTTCACTTATATCTTCTCAGTATGGCTTTATAGAATGCTTCATATGCTTCACTTATATCATTTGAAGTTTGGATTGCCTGTTTCTCTTCACATAGAAAACCATTATTTGTAGAATCCTCTTTTGCTTCACTTATACTTATTAGAGAATGATCTTTTGTAGCAAGAATTAAACTCTCATGCTTCACTTATATCTATTTAGAGAGTCAACAAGAATTCGTCAATTGCATGGTTAGCCAGAAAATCCTACATAAAACTTATGGATCACTGAATATGATATGTCAATTCCTTGCAATAGTTTTGCGATATAGAGATGGAATATGTGGGAGGTACTAGTAAATGCTTGTGGTTAGTAAGAATATTGTTCTTAAGGCTTCTGATTCCAAAGCATACACGTATAGTCTCTCATTATGCTATGAAGTTGGAGCATGATTTATTATTGATTGTCTTCCTTATGAGTGGCGATCGGGGATGAGCAATGGTCTTTTCCTACCAATCTATCCCCCAGGGGCATGTGTAGTAGTACTTTGCTTCAAGGTCTAATAAACTTTTGTAATAAGTATATGAGTTCTTTATGACTAATGTGAGTCCATGGATTATACGCACTCTTACCTTTCTGTTGGGGAACGTAGCATGCAATTTCAAAAGAATTCCTACGATCATGCAAGATCTATCTAGAAGATGCATAGAAACGAGAGGGGGTGAGTGTGTCCACGTACCCTCGTAGACCGAAAGCGGAAGCGTAACGCGGTTGATGTAGTCAAACGTCTTCACGATCCAACCGATCTAGTACCGAACATACGGCACCTCCGAGTTCAACACACGTTCAGCTCGATGACGTCCCTCGAACCCTTGATCCAGTAGAGGGTCGAGGGAGAGTTTCCTCAGCACGATGGCATGGTGATGGTGATGTGATCCGCGCAGGGCTTCGCCTAAGCACTACGACGCTATGACCGGAGGAGTAAACTATGGAGGGGGACACCGCACACGACTAAGAGAACAATTGTTGTGTCTTGGGGTGCCCCCTGTCGATGTCAAAACCGGTGGATCTCGGGTAGGGGGTCCCGAACTATGCGTCTAAGGCGGATGGTAATAGGAGGCAGGGGACACAATGTTTACCTAGGTTCGGGCCCTCTCTATGGAGGTAATACCCTACTTCCTGCTTGATTGATCTTGATGATATGAGTATTACAAGAGTTGATCTACCACGAGATCATAGAGGCTAAACCCTAGAAGCCAGCCTATGATTATGATTGTTCCTTGTCCTACGGACTAAACCCTCCGGTTTATATAGACACCGGAGGGGGCTAGGGTTACACAGAGTCGGTTACAAGGGAGGAGATCTAAATATCCGAATTGCCAAGCTTGCCTTCCACGCAAAGGAGAGTCCCACCCGGACACGGGACGAAGTCTTCAATCTTGTATCTTCATAGTCCAACAGTCCCGCCAAAGTATATAGTTCGGCAATCCAAGGACTCCCTAATCCAGGAGTCCCTCGGTAGCCCCCGTGTTGGAAATATGCCCTAGAGGCAATAATAAATTGGTTATTATTATATTTCCTTGTTCATGATAATCGTTTATTATCCATGCTATAATTGTATTGATAGGAAACTCAGATACATGTGTGGATACATAGACAACACCATGTCCCTAGTAAGCCTCTAGTTGACTAGCTTGTTGATCAATAGATGGTTACGGTTTCCTAACCATGGACATTGGATGTCGTTGATAACGGGATCACATCATTAGGAGAATGATGTGATGGACAAGACCCAATCCTAAGCATAGCACTAGATCGTGTAGTTCATATGCTATAGCTTTTCTAATGTCAAGTATCATTTCCTTAGACCATGAGATTGTGCAACTCCCGGATACCGTAGGAATGCTTTGGGTGTATCAAACATCACAACGTAACTGGGTGACTATAAAGGTGCATTACAGGTATCTCCGAAAGTGTCTGTTGGGTTGGCACGAATCGAGACTGGGATTTGTCACTCCGTGTAAGCGGAGAGGTATCTCTGGGCCCACTCGGTAGGACATCATCATATGCGCAATGTGACCAAAGAGTTGATCACGGGATGATGTGTTACGGAACGAGTAAAGAGACTTGCCGGTAACGAGATTGAACTAGGTATTGGATTCCGACGATCGAATCTCGGGAAAGTAACATACCGATAGACAAAGGGAATTGTATACGGGATTGATTAAGTCCTTGACATCGTGGTTCATCCGATGAGATCATCATGGAACATGTGGGAGCCAACATGGGTATCCAGATCCCGCTGTTGGTTATTGACCGGAGAACGTCTCGGTCATGTCTGCATGTCTCCCGAACCCGTAGGGTCTACACACTTAAGGTTCGATGACGCTAGGGTTATAAAGGAAGCTTGTATGTGGTTACCGAATGTTGTTCGGAGTCCCGGATGAGATCCCGGATGTCACGAGGAGTTCCGGAATGGTTCGGAGGTAAAGATTTATATATAGGAAGTCCTATTTCGGCCATCGGGACAAGTTTCGGGGTCATCGGTATTGTACCGGGACCACCGGAAGGGTCCCGGGGGCCCACCGGGTGGGGCCACCTATCCTGGAGGGTCCCATGGGCTGAAGTGAGAAGGGATCCAGCCCAAAGTGGGCTGGGGCGCCACTTCCCCTAGGGCCCATGCGCCTAGGGTGAAAGGGGAACCCTAAGGAAGAGTCCCAAGGAGGGAAGGCACCTCCTAGGTGCCTTGGGGGGAAGGGAAACCTCCCCTGGCCGCCGCCCCCTAGGAGATCCAATCTCCTAGGGCTGGCGCACCCCCCCCTTGGACTCCCTATATATAGTGAGGGTAGGAGGGCCTCTCAAACACACCTTTTGCCTTTGGTGCAGCCCCTCCCTCTCTCCCAAGTTCTTCTCCTCTTCTGTGGTGCTTGGCGAAGCCCTGCAGGATTGCCACGCTCCTCCACCACCACCACGCCGTTGTGCTGCTGCTGGATGGAGTCTTCCTCAACCTCTCCCTCTCTCCTTGCTGGATCAAGGCATGGGAGACGTCACCGGGATGTACGTGTGTTGAACGCGGAGGTGCTGTCCGTTCGGCACTAGGATCATCGGTGATTTGAATCACGACGAGTACGACTCCATCAACCCCGTTCACCTGAACGCTTCCGCTTAGCGATCTACAAGGGTATGTAGATGCACTCTCCTTCCCCTCGTTGCTAGTCTCTCCATAGATAGATCTTGGTGACACGTAGGAAAATTTTGAATTTCTGCTACGTTCCCCAACAGTGGCATCATGAGCTAGGTCTATGCGTAGTTTCTATGCACGAGTAGAACACAAAGTAGTTGTGGGCGTTGATTTTGTTAAATATGCTTGCCGTACTAGTCTTATCTTGATTCGGCGGCATCGTGGGATGAAGCGGCCCGGACCGACCTTACACGTACTCTTACGTGAGACTGGTTCCACCGACTGACATGCACTAGTTGCATAAGGTGGCTAGCGGGTGTCTGTCTCTCCTACTTTAGTCGGATCAGATTCGATGAAAAGGGTCCTTATGAAGGGTAAATAGCAATTGGCATATCACGTTGTGGTTTTGCGTAGGTAAGAAACGTTCTTGCTAGAAACCCATAGCAGCCACGTAAAACATGCAAACAACAATTAGAGGACGTCTAACTTGTTTTTGCAGGGTATGCTATGTGATGTGATATGGCCAAAGGATGTGATGAATGATATATGTGATGTATGAGATTGATCATGTTCTTGTAATAGGAATCACGACTTGCATGTCGATGAGTATGACAACCGGCAGGAGCCATAGGAGTTGTCTTAATTTATTTATGACCTGCGTGTCAACATAAACGTCATGTAATTACTTTACTTTATTGCTAACCGTTAGCTGTAGTAGTAGAAGTAATAGATGACGTGACAACTTCAAGAAGACACGATGATGGAGATCATGATGATGGAGATCATGGTGTCATGCCGGTGACAAGATGATCATGGAGCCCCAAGATGGAGATCAAAAGGAGCAATATGATATTGGCCATATCATGTCACTATTTGATTGCATGTGATGTTTATCATGTTTATACATGTTATTTGCTTAGAACGACGGTAGTAAATAAGATGATCCCTCATTAAAATTTCAAGAAGTGTTCTCCCCTAACTGTGCACCGTTGCTACAGTTCGTCGTTTCTAAGCACGCCGTGATGATCGGGTGTGATGGATCCTTACGTTCACATACAACGGGTGTAAGACAGTTTTACACATGCAAAACACTTAGGGTTAACTTGACGAGCCTAGCATGTACAGACATGGCCTCGGAACACAGAAGACCGAAAGGTCGAGCATGAGTCGTATAGAAGATATGATCAACATGAAGATGTTCACTGACGTTAACTAGTCCGTCTCACGTGATGATCGGACACGGGCTAGTTGACTCGGATCATGTAATCACTTAGATGACTAGAGGGATGTCTGTCTAAGTGGGAGTTCATAAGATGAACTTAATTATCCTGAACATAGTCAAAAGGATTTTGCAAAGTATGTCGTAGCTCGCGCTTTAGTTCTACTATTTAGTTAGGTTCCTAGAGAAAAATTAGTTGAAAGTTGATAGTAGCAATTATGCGGACTAGGTCCGTAAACTGAGGATTGTCCTCATTGCTTCATAGAAGGCTTATGTCCTTAATGCACCGCTCAGTGTGCTGAACCTCGAACGTTGTCTGTGGATGTTGCGAACATCTGACATACACATTTTGATAACTACGTGATAGTTCAGTTAAATGGTTTAGAGTTGAGGCACCAAAGATGTTTTTGAAACATCGCGAAACATATGAGATGTTTTGAGGGCTGAAATTGGGATTTCAGGCTCGTGCCCACGTCAAGAGGTATAAGACCTCCGACGTTTTTTCTTAGCCTATAAACTTGTGCTCAGATTGTCTGAGTACAACAATCATTTGAATCAAGTGGGAGTTGATCTTCCAGATAAGATAGTGATGTTTCTCCGAAGTCATTACCACCAAGCTGCTAGAGCTTCGTGATGAACTATAATGTATCGGGGACATGTATGATGACCCTTGAGATGTTCGTGATGTTTGACACCACAAAAGTAGAAATCAAGAAGGAGCATCAATTGTTGATGGTTAGTGAAACCACTAGTTTCAAGAAGGGCAAGGGCAAGAAGGGATACTTCATGACACGGCAATTCAGCTGCTGCTCTAGTGAAGAAACCCAAGGTTGAACCCAAACCCGAGACTAAGTGCTTCTATAATAAGGGGAACAACCACTGGAGCAGAATTACCCTAGATACTTGGTAGATTAGAAGGCTGGCAAGGTCGATAGAAGTATATTGGATATACATTGTGTTGATGTGTACTTTACTAGTACTCCTAGTAGCACTAGGGTATTAGATACCGGTTCGGTTGCTAAGTGTTAGTAAGTTGAAACAAAAGGCTACGGAATAAACGGACACTAGCTAAAGGTGAGCTGACGATAAGTGTTGGAAGTGTTTCCAATGTTGATATGATCAAGCATCGCACGCTCCCTCTACCATCGAGATTGGTGTTTGCGTTGAGCATAGACATGATTGGATTATGTCTATCGCAATACGGTTATTCATTTAAGGAGAATAATGGTTACTCTGTTTATTTGAATAATACCTTCAATGGTCTTACACCTAAAATGAATGGTTTATTGAATCTCGATCGTAGTGATACACATGTTCATGCCAAAAGATAGTAATGATAGTACCACCTACTTGTGGCACAGCCACGTAAGTCATATCGGTATAAAACACATGAAGAAGCTCCATGTTGATGGATCTTTGGACTCACTCATTTTTTTGAAAAGTTTGAGACATGCGAACCATGTCTATTGGTGTGTATGCATGAAGAAACTCCATGCAAATGGACCGTTTGGACTCACTTGATTTTGAATCACTTGAGGCATGCAAATCATACCACATGGGCAAGATGACTGAAAGCCTCGGTTTCAGTAAAATGGAACTAGAAAGCAAATTAATGGAAGTAATACATTTTGATGTGTGCAGTCCAATGAGTGCTGAGGCATGTAGTGGATATCGTTATGTTCTTTCTTCACAGATGATTTGAGTAGATGTTGAGTACATTTACTTGATGAATCATGAGTCTGAATTATTGAAAGGTTCAAGTAATTTTAGTGTGAAGTTGAAAGATCGTCGTGACAAGAGGATAAAAGATCTATGATATGATCGTAGAGATGAATATCTGAATTACGAGTTTGGCACAAAATTAAGACATTGTGGAAATCGTTTCACAACTAATACAGCCTGGAACACCATAGTGTGATGGTGTGTCCGAACATCATAACTGCACCCTATTGGATATGATGCATACCATGAGTCTCTTATCGAATTACCACAATAGTTTATGGGTTAAGCATTAGAGACAACCACATTCACTTTAAATAGGGCACCACGTAATTCCGATGAGATGACACCGTATGAACTATGGTTTAGAGAAACCTAAGCTGTCATTTCTTAAAAGTTTGGGGCTGCGATGCTTATGTGAAAAGGTTTCAGGCTGATAAGCTCAAACCCAAAGCGGATAAATGCATCTTCATAGGACACCCAAAACAGTTGGGTATACCTCCTGTCTCAGATTCGAAAGCAATAAGGGGTTGTTTCTAGAATCGGTTCCTTTCTCGAGGAAAAGTTTCTCTTGAAAGAATTGAGTGGGAGGATGGTGGAGACTTGATGAGGTTATTGAACCGTCACTTCAACTAGTGTATAGCACGGCACAAAGAGTTGTTCCTGTGGCACCTACACCAATTGAAGTGGAAGCTTATGATATTGATCATGAGACTTCGGATCAAGTCACTCCCAAACCTCGTGGGATGACAAGGATGCGTACTACTTCAGAGTGGTACGTAATCCTGTCTTGGAAGTCATGTTGCTGGACAACAATGAACCTACGAGCTATGGAGAAGCGATGGTGGGCCTGGATTCCGATAAATGGCTTGAGGCCATATAATCCGAGAGAGGATCCATATATGAAAACAAAGTGTAGACTTTGGAAGAACTACTTGATGGTCGTAAGGCTATTAGGTACATATGGATTTTAAAAGGAAGACGGACAATGATGGTAAGTATCACCGTTAAGAAAGCTCGACTTGTCGTTAAGATGTTTTCCGACAAGTTCAAGGAGTTGACTACGATGAGACTTTCTCACTCGTAGCGATGCTAAGAGTCTGTTGGAATTATATTAGCGATTACTGCATTATTTATGAAATTTTGCAGATAGGATGTCCAAACATTGTTTCCTTGACGATTTTCTTGAGGAAAGGTTGTATGTGATACAACCGGAAGGTTTTGTCAATCCTGAAAGATGCTAATAAGTATGCAAAGCTCCAGCAATCCTTCTGAGGACTGGAGTAAGCATCTCAGAGTTGGAATATATGCTTTGATGAGAGGATCAAAGATTTTGGGTGTGTACAAAGTTTACGAGAAACTGGTATTTCCAAAGAAGTGAGTGGGAGCACTATAGAATTTCTGATGAATATATGTTGTTGATCGGAAATGACGTAGAATTTCTGGAAAGCATATAGGGTTATTTGGAAAGTGTTTTTCAATGGAAAGCCTGGATTAAGCTACTTGAACATTGAGCATCAAGATCTATAAGGATAGATCAAAACGCTTAATGGTACTTTCAAATGAGCACATACCTTGACATGATCTTGAATGTGTTCAAGATGGATCAGTCAAAGAAGGAATTCTTGCCTGAGTTGTAAGGTATGAAGTTAAGACTTAAAGCTCGACCACGGCAGAATAGAGAGATAGGACGAAGGTCGTCCCCTATGCTTAAGACGTAGGCTCTACAGTATGCTATGCTGTGTACCGCACCTGAAGTGTGCCTTGCCATGAGTCAGTCAAGGGGTACAAGAGTGATCCAAGAATGGATCACAGGACAGCGGTCAAAGTTATCCTCAGTAACTAGTGGACTAAGGAACTTTTCTCGATTATGGAGGTGGTAAAAGAGTTCGTCGTAAAGGGTTACGTCGATGCAAGCTTAACACCTATCCGGATAGCTCTGAGTAGAGATACCGGATACATATAATGGAGCAAAAATTTAGAATAGCTCCAAGTAGAACAGTTATTTGAAATGGCTCCAAATAGAGCGTAGTAGGAGATGACATAGAGATTTGTAAAGCACACACGGATCTGAAAGGTTCAGACCCGTTGACTAAAACCTCTCTCACAAGCAACATGATCAAACCTAGAACTCATTGAGTGTTAATCACATAGTGATGTGAACTAGACTACTGACTCTAGTAAACTCTTGGGTGTTAGTCACATGGCGATGTGACCTGTGAGTGTTAATTACATGGCGATGTGAACTAGATTATTGACTCTAGTGCAAGTGGGAGACTGTTGGAAATATGCCCTAGAGGCAATAATAAATTGGTTATTATTATATTTCCTTGTTCATGATAATCGTTTATTATCCACGCTATAATTGTATTGATAGGAAACTCAGATACATGTGTGGATACATAGACAACACCATGTCCCTAGTAAGCCTCTAGTTGACTAGCT
Source organism: Triticum urartu (assembly GCF_003073215.2). NCBI lineage: Eukaryota > Viridiplantae > Streptophyta > Magnoliopsida > Poales > Poaceae > Triticum > Triticum urartu. The sequence goes on from NC_053023.1 coordinate 470,519,069, forward strand.
CATTGATCAATAGATGGTTACGGTTTCCTAACCATGGACATTGGATGTCGTTGATAACGGGATCACATCATTAGGAGAATGATGTGATGGACAAGACCCAATCCTAAGCATAGCACTAGATCGTGTAGTTCATATGCTATAGCTTTTCTAATGTCAAGTATCATTTCCTTAGACCATGAGATTGTGCAACTCCCGGATACCGTAGGAATGCTTTGGGTGTATCAAACATCACAACGTAACTGGGTGACTATAAAGGTGCATTACAGGTATCTCCGAAAGTGTCTGTTGGGTTGGCACGAATCGAGACTGGGATTTGTCACTCCGTGTAAGCGGAGAGGTATCTCTGGGCCCACTCGGTAGGACATCATCATATGCGCAATGTGACCAAAGAGTTGATCACGGGATGATGTGTTACGGAACGAGTAAAGAGACTTGCCGGTAACGAGATTGAACAAGGTATCGGTATACCGACGATCGAATCTCGGGCAAGTAACATACCGATAGACAAAGGGAATTGTATACGGGATTGATTAAGTCCTTGACATCGTGGTTCATCCGATGAGATCATCGTGGAACATGTGGGAGCCATCATGGGTATCCAAGATCCCGCTGTTGGTTATTGACCGGAGAACGTCTCGGTCATGTCTGCATGTCTCCCGAACCCGTAGGGTCTACACACTTAAGGTTCGATGACGCTAGGGTTATAAAGGAAGCTTGTATGTGGTTACCGAATGTTGTTCGGAGTCCCGGATGAGATCCCGGACGTCACGAGGAGTTCCGGAATGGTCCGGAGGTAAAGATTTATATATAGGAAGTCCTATTTCGGCCATCGGGACAAGTTTCGGGGTCATCGGTATTGTACCGGGACCACCGGAAGGGTCCCGGGGGCCCACCGGGTGGGGCCACCTATCCTGGAGGGTCCCATGGGCTGAAGTGAGAAGGGATCCAGCCCAAAGTGGGCTGGGGCGCCACTTCCCCTAGGGCCCATGCGCCTAGGGTGAAAGGGGAACCCTAAGGAAGAGTCCCAAGGAGGAAAGGCACCTCCTAGGTGCCTTGGGGGAAAGGGAAACCTCCCCTGGCCGCCGCCCCCTAGGAGATTGGATCTCCTAGGGCTGGAGCACCCCCCTTGGACTCCCTATATATAGTGAGGGTAGGAGGGCCTCTCAAACACACCTTTTTCCTTTGGTGCAGCCCCTCCCTCTCTCCCAAGTTCTTCTCCTCTTCTGTGGTGCTTGGCGAAGCCCTGCAGGATTGCCACGCTCCTCCACCACCACCACGCCGTTGTGCTGCTGCTGGATGGAGTCTTCCTCAACCTCTCCCTCTCTCCTTGCTGGATCAAGGCATGGGAGACGTCACCGGGCTGTACGTGTGTTGAACGCGGAGGTGCTGTCCGTTCGGCACTAGGATCATCGGTGATTTGAATCACGACGAGTACGACTCCATCAACCCCGTTCACTTGAACGCTTCCTCTTAGCGATCTACAAGGGTATGTAGATGCACTCTCCTTCCCCTCGTTGCTAGTCTCTCCATAGATAGATCTTGGTGACACGTAGGAAAATTTTGAATTTCTGCTACGTTCCCCAACACCCCGAACCAGGCTTCAATGACGATGAGTCCGGCGCGCAGATTGTCTTCGGCATTGCAATGCGGGTTCTTCTCCAAATTCTGAATACATGTCGAGTAGTGTTCGGCTTCCCATGAATGTTGCACTCCTTGGCTTCTGCGCCTAATAATGGCTATCCTCCACGTGTTGAGCGAGTGCGAGGAGTCGGGGCATTTTTACACTTGCCACCCTAACCATGTGAGTAAATCGTCTATTTAAAGAGATGGGGATCCTCAGATCCAGATCACACCATCCTCCTACAGCGAGCATCCATCGGAGCGCGCCCAGAAAAAGTCCATCCCATCATGGCCGGCCATCGCAGCTCCTCCTCTCGCTCCCGTGGCCCTAGGCCAAGCGATTGGAAGAAGTGTTTCGTCGCCCACAGCCAAATAGTAGAGTTACAGACCCGGGGGTTTCTCCCTCCAGCGTATATGGTCCCCATTCGAGCCGGACTTGCCACATACAATGGCGGGGAGCAAGCAGAGACCTTTCCCAACCCATCCATGGGGGAGCGGGTATGCCTTGTCCCTTACTTATTGAGGGGGCTTGGATTTCCAATCCATCCGTTCCTCCGCGGGCTCCTGGAGTTCTACAGCATCCAGCTGCATAACTTTACTCCCGCCTCCACATTACACACCGCTGGCTATGTTGCCCTCTGCGAGCTGTTTTTGGGCTGTGAAGCTCATTTCGAGCTATGGAAGAGGCTATTCTGCCTCGTACCCCGTACACAGGAGGGGTCAATATAACAAGTGGGCGGAGCCGAGATATGGCGCATCGCCGGGACCGGATACATGTCTGGTATTCCAAAGAAGACATCTGAGGACTGGCCTTCGAAGTGGTTTTATATGGAGGACGTCCCCCTTCCGGACCCTATTCGGATGGGCCTTCCTGAGTTCGATAACGCCCCTTTGAAGAAACGCCGCACCTGGCGCCCTCGGAGCCCCCAGGAGGAAGATAACAGAGAGGTCATTTACCTGATGGGCCGGATAAAAACACTGGCCAAATCGGGATTGACAATAATTGAGGTTATGTCAATATGTATAATGCGGGGGGTGCAGCCACTTCAATATCGGGGACAACCCATGTGGCACTTTAATGGAGAAGACGATGCCACCCGATGTGGTCGTAAGACACCGGACTCCATCGCTGCTCTAGCGAAAATACTGTCTGATTTATATAAAGGAGAGGAAGAGGAGTTCATCCGCATTAAGCCACGGGATGGATTCTCCATGTACAACCCCCCAAACTGGGTGAGCTACTAATTTCTACTCTAGACCTTTCCGCATTCTTCGTCATAAGTATTTACCTTGCTATTTCATAGCAGGAACTTCGAAAAACTGTGAGGGAGGTCCACAGCCTGTCTCCACAACCAGAGGACCCTGATCGGCCCCTCAACCCCGGACTCGAAGAGGATCCAGACACATTTGTGGAGCTCATCGACAGGATGTTCTATTAGTTAAACTGTGACGGTGCCTTGGTGGCCATCATACCCGATTATCCTGGACTGCTCCCTGCATCACATGTAAGTAAAACCGGAGTCCCAACTTCTGAGAAGGATCCCTATTTTTCGCACTTCACCTACCGCACACATATGGTGTCTTACAGGGAAGGCCCTCGGGACGCCATGCCGAACCCGCAGTGACTCACCAACAAGGGGCACCAAAGCCGGGTAGGCTTAAAAGGAAGGCGGTTAGGACTGAGACGCCCTCGCAGAGGTATGAAAAAGAACCCCGCTCCGTGGTTGTCATCTTTTAAAATATAATAACATCCATGGTTCCTGGCAGGAAAAATGCTCCCCGGACCATATCTGGAGAGCCTGCTGGCCAAGCCTCCACCAGTCGGGCTCCAGAGCCGGACTTAGAGGCAGATGCTAACGTGGGGCCAACACCGGATGTTCCTCCTACAGAGGATGCGGATAGGCTGTCCGCTAGGAATTCCGAAGTGGAGAGTGCCATGAATCACAGGCGTCGTCGGGCCATACTCCACGATGCTTGTTTCTCTGAAGAGGCGTTCGATGCCTTCAACTCAGGAGACGCGTACATCCGAGCTGCTCAAAATGGTCTTGCCCGAGCCACGGACCAGTATGTGAAGGATATACGGATAAGAAAATCTAATAATTATGTATATCAGTAGCCCTGAGACTTGAAACAGTTGGCACAACCGATTTAAGGATCATTGTTTGTGTAGGTTCTTATGGAGAAGAATACCCGGTTGTCTCAAGAGCTGGAGGAGTGCAAAGCCCAGCTACGGGCCGCAGTTTCCGCAATGAAGGAGTTCGAGAAGGCCCCATCTGGTAATACTTGTTTCTATCTAAAATAATGACATGTACCAGTTAGTATTTGGCATGCATGCAAATCTAACAATAGATTCTGCAGATGATCCCGGAGTGAATCCGGAGGTCGTGCGAGGGGATGAGCAACATGCTCAACGACAGCTAAAGGCTGGCGAGCGCGTGCTTACGCAGGTTAGGCGGGAGAAAAATGATCTCCAAGATGCCAATACCCAACTGGGCGTTGAACTGAAAGATGTGCGGGCCTAGCTTGCTGACTCCGTAACGGAGAATAAGAGGCTTCGACGCGGCATTTTTAGTAAGTGATTGAACGAACTTTTATAGAGTTCGGCGAAGAAACCGGCTAACAGAGTTATATCTGTAGGTATGCTGACGGGTCGTCCCGTAGAGGAGATGCCTTGGTTTGCGGGTGATCTTCTGCCAGAGCTCTCACAACTGCACGAACAAGTTCAGCAGGTGATGCAGGGCATTGCCCTAGCCTTGTGGCCATCCGCCCCCCTGCCAGGAGGCATGGGGGAGCTTGTAGAGATGATCAAGGGAGCGCGGCGGCGGCTCCGATTATGGAAGATATCAACCTGCCGACAAGGTGCAAGGGAAGCCTGGGCCATGGTGAAGACGCGATATACCAAGGCTGACCTGAACCACATGGCCGAAGTCGGACCTGTGGGGTCTGATGGGAAAGAGATCCCCGTCCGTTTGGTGTATGATCAGGTGAAATTAGCCGCAAAGTATTCCCAACAGGATTGTAGGCTAGACAGCCTGTTGGATGGTATAGAAGAAGAATTTAGTCAGTCTAAGTGACTGTGTACTTCAAGTGACATATATTGTCCCTAGCCGGATTGTAAATCATTTGTCATGGAGGACCTTTTCGCTTCAACCTCCGGACCCAACAGTCCGGAGTGTATCCGAATACCTGCTCAGTTATGTAAAAACCAGGGTACGCGTGGAAACCAGGCGTAGGGGTCATAAGTGCTTGAACAGACAAGTACCCAACTAGCTATGTTATATTACATGGATAGTAAGAAACATCTTCTAGGGAGAATAGTTCCATTAAGGGTTCCTTTCCCTGGGTACACATGCATTAATGTGCATGTCCGAACTGCAAGAAGAGACGCAAGATATAAACATCTAGGGGCATGTATTAGAATAAATAAAAGTCATCTTTTGTTCATAGACCGAATATTCCCTTAAGAACGCTAGCTTTCGGCTTCACCTAGTCTGAGGTACACATCCGGCTGACTCGGCAGTAACAATCACAGAGGTGCTCCCCTTATGCCCTAGCCAAATTAACGGGAATGTAGAGCATAAACACAAGAGCCAGGCAACCCAGCTTGGCCAAAACTTAAGTCATATCGATGCATATAATGGCGAAGAAAAGGTACATGTGGAAAAGTAACACATGTGCGGGGGGCATAGAGCCCGGAACATAGTTAAATTAAGCTTATATATAAGAAGCCCCCAGGTATAATGAGCACTCCTAGCATGTCAAGATTGTGTATTCAAGAAACATTTTAACATTTTTAAGGCCGTGAAGAAAAAGGGAAGAAAGAAAGAAAAGACAGATAACAGATATATAAAAAATTGACGGAGGTAAGGAGACGAACACGCAGTCCAGCACTAGGCGTAGAACCTTCGGAGTCTGGCTGCGTTCCATGGGTTTGGCTCGAGTCAATTGTCCGATGCATCCCGCAGACGGTACGCTCCACCAGTCAGTACTTTGTCAATAACGAAGGGACCTTCCCATTTGGGCTTGAGCTTGTCCTTTTTCTTCTCCGGTAGGCGTAGAACGAGTTCGCCAACATTATAAGTTTTGGCCCGTACTTCTCTGCTTTGATACCGCCGAGCCTGTTGCTGATAGAATGCGGAGCGGGCTTTTTCCACTTCACGCTCCTCCTCCAGGGCATCCAAACTGTCCTGCCGATCAAGATCGGCTTCTTTCTCTTCGTACATGCACACTCGAGGTGAGTCATGAATGATGTCGCAGGGCAGTACCGCCTCTGCGCCGTACACCATAAAGAACGGTGTTTATCCGGTAGTGCGATTCGGCGTGGTCCACAACCCCCATAGTATGGAGTCAAGCTCTTCCACCCAGTGTTCATCTGATTCCTTCAAGGATCACACTAATTTGGGTTTAATGCCGCTCATGATAAGACCGTTTGCTCGCTTGACTTGACCGTTAGTTTGTGGGTGATAGACAGAGGCATAATCGAGCTTAATGCCCATTTTGCTGCACCAAGTTTTTACATCGTCGGCTGTAAAGTTCGAGCCATTATTGGTGATGATGCTGTGGGGGACGCCGTAATGGTGTACAACCCCGGATATGAAGTTTATCATTGGTCCTGACTCGGCCATTTTAACTGGTTTGGCTTTTATCCATTTGGTGAATGTATCCACCATGACCAATAGGTATTTTTTTCTTATGGCTTCCCCCTTTAAGGGGTCCAAGCATATCAAGCCCCCAGACCGCAAAGGGCCAAGTAATGGGGATTGTTTGGAGAGCGGTAGGTGGCATATGGCTTTGGTTTGCAAAAAGTTGGCAACCGGCGCAACGTTGAACGAGGTCATGTGTGTCTGCTCGGGCCGTCGGCAAGTAAAAACATGTACGGAAGGCCTTGCTTACAAGGGCCCGAGCTGCGGCGTGGTGGCCGCCAAGTCCAGCATGAATTTCTGCCAAAAGTTGTCGTCCTTCCTCTTCGGAGATGCACCTTTGAAGTACTCCGGCAGCGCTTTTCTTATAAAGCTCTCCCTCGTGGACCTTGTAGGCTTTAGATCACCGCACAATGCAACGTGCCTCGTTTGGATCATCAGGGAGTTCTTGCCTAGTTAGGTAAGCCAAGAAGGGTTCTATCCACGGGGCGATGACGGCCATAATCACGTGGGCCGAAGGTGTTATTTTGGTGGCAGAGCCTCCGATTACGTCGGAGTGTTCGGGGCCTGGTGTTGTGGCCGGATCTGGACTGTTTTTGCCGGTCTCCCCTTCCCACACCACGGATGGCTTAAACAGCCTTTCCAAGAAGATAAAAGCTGGGATAGGGTCGCGCTTAGCACCGATGCGTGCGAGAATATCCGCCGCTTGATTGTTTTCTCGGACCACATGGTGGAATTCGAGGCCCTCGAACCGAGCTGACATTTTGAGGACGGCATTGCGGTAAGCCGCCATTTTTGGGTCCTTGGCGTCAAAGTCCCCATTTATTTGAGATATTGTGAGGTTCGAATCCCCCCGCCCCTCTAGGCATTGAATGCCCATGGAGACTGCCATCCGTAGACCATGCAACAGGGCCTCATATTCTGCTGCATTGTTGGAGTCTGTGTATAATATTTGGAGTACGTATTGGACTGTATCTCCTACGGGCGATATCAGGACGACGCCTACCCCCAGACCAGCCAGCATCTTAGAGCCGTCGAAGTGCATGATCCAATTGGAGTACGCGCCGTACTCTTTAGGGAGTTCGGCTTCCGTCCATTCGGTGACGAAATCATCCAGTACTTGCGACTTAATGGCTCGCCGTGGTTTATATGTTATGTCGAACGGGAGGAGCTCGATAGCCCATTTAGCAATCCGGCCCGTGGCATCGCGGTTGTTTATTATGTCGTTGAGTGGTACTTCAGAGGCCATCGTAATTGAACACTCTTGAAAGTAGTGTCGTAGTTTCCGGGATGCCATGAAGACCGCGTATGCTATCTTTTGATAATGTGGGTACCGTGATTTGCATGGAGTGAGGACGGTGGATACGTAGTATACCGGCTTTTGAAGCAGGAACTTATGTCCGTCCGTCTCTCGTTCGACGACGAGGACTGCGCTTACAACTTGGTGTGTTGCCGCTATATATAACAGCATTGGTTCACCGACATTTGGCGCGGCCAAGATTGGGTTGGTGGCCAATACGGATTTTATTTCTTCCATCCCGGCCGTGGCCGCATCCGTCCACTCGAAGTGTTCGGTGCATCGAAGAAGCCGATAAAGAGGTAGTGCCTTTTCTCCTAATCGGGAGATAAAGCGGCTTAAGGCAGCCACACATCTAGTTAACTTCTAGATTTGCTTGAGGTCTGTTGGGATAGACAACTATGACAAAGCTCGGATTTTAGCCGGATTTGCTTCGATTCCTCTATTGGAGACGATGAAGCCCAAGAGCTTTCCGGCGGGCACGCCGAAAACGCATTTTTCCGGATTGAGCTTGATGTCATATGTTCGGAGATTGTCGAACGTGAGCCTCAAGTCGTCTATTAATGATTCGACGTGTCTTGTTTTAATGACCACATCGTCTATGTATGCCTCCACTGTTTTGCTGATTTGTGTTTCCAGGCATGTCTGAATCATGCGTTGATAGGTTGCACCGGCGTTACTGAGCCCGAAAGGCATGGTGTTAAAACAGAAGGGGCCGTATGGACTGATGAATGCCGTTGCGGCTTGATCGGGCTCCGCCATCTTAATTTGATGGTATCCGGAGTATGCGTCGAGGAAGCACAATGAGTCGTGTCCTGCGGTAGCGTCAATAATTTGATCGATGTGGGGGAGGGGGAAGGGATCCTTGGGTCAAGCCTTGTTAAGGTGCTTGAAATCGACACATAGGCGCCAGGATTTGTCCTTCTTTGGTACCATCATCAGGTTTGCTAGCCAGTCTAGATGTTTTATTTCTCTAATGAATCCGGCCTCGAGTAACTTGGCTAGCTCTTCTCCCATGGCTTGTCGCTTAGGCTTAGAGAAACGCCGAACAGTCTGTTTGACCGGCTTGAACCCCTTTAGAATGTTAAGGCTATGCTCGGCCAGTCTGCATGGGATTCCTAGCATGTCTGAAGGATGCCAAGCGAAGATGTCCCAATTCTCACGCACGAACTCCCGCAGTGCGGTGTCTGTTGTGGGGTTCAGCTGTGCCCCGATGGATGTTGTTTTTGTAGGGTCCGTTGGGTGGGCCTGGAACTTGACTATTTCGTTCGCTGGTTTAAAAGAGGTGGACTTGGGTCTTTTGTCAAGTATCACATCGTCCCTGTCCACCGTAGAGCGCAGCGCAATTAGCTCTTTGGCCGCAAGGGCTTCGGATAATGCCTCGAGGGCTAGTGCGGTGGTTTTTTTGGCACGGAGTGCTATGTTCGGATCACTACCCAGAGTGATGATTCCATTGGGCCCGGGCATTTCGAGCTTCATGTACCCGTAATGGGGTATAGCTTGGAGGATTATGAATGCCTCCCGCCCTAAAAGGACGTGGCATCCGCTACTGAACGGGGCCACTTGGAATGTGATTTCTTTGGACCTATAATTCTCCGGCGTGCCGAATACCACATCTAGTGTGATTTTTTCCGCACATCGTGCCTGCCGACTAGGGATGATTCCTCTGAAGGTCGTTCTGCTTTGCTCAATGCGGCTCTTGTCTATTTCCATTTTGCTGAGAGTTTCCTCATAGATGAGGTTTAATCTGCTGCCACCGTCCATGAGCACTTTAGTAAGCCAGAAGCCGTCCACAATTGGACTAAGGACCAAAGAGGCTGGTGCTCGGTCTGTTCGGAATTGAGGTTCGTCACAGGCATTGAAGGTTATGGCCGTGTCGTTCCATGGATTTATTGCTGCAACATGGCAAACTTCGGCAAGGCTGCGGAGTGTTCGCTTGCGCCTATTATTTGAGCCGAAGGTCCCGAAGACTATCAATACTGTATTGTTATTTTCCACAGGATGGTGCTCTGTTGTATTGTTGATGAGGATATCCTCGCCGCTCTTGGCCACCTGCCGGAGCATCCAACATGCTCTAAGGCTGTGTGTTGGCATGGTATCCACTGTACTGTGAATTTTGCATGGCCCATTGAGCCATCCCTCCAATACAGTTCTACGCCCTGTAGTGGGCTTTTGTTTCTTTGTAATTGGATCGGGTGACTTACGAGAGTACACCCATTTAGTTCGGACGGAGGGTTTAGTGAGAGCCGGAGGGTCCCAAAATTTTGTTTGGGTTTTCCAGGCGCTTTCCATGGCACATTACTTCCGTACTATGGCCGCTAAGTCAGCAAAGTGTGCTATGTCACGGTGACTTATGGCGTTGAGGATTCCCTTGTCCGTGCAATTTTTGCAAAAGAATGAAATCACATCTTCCTCACGACAGTCCTTGACCTTGCTCATTACAAGGAGGAATTTGGCCCAATAGTGATGTACTGTCTCTTGGGGCTCTTGTCTAATGTGGGAAAGATCACTTGAGTCTAGGTGGGTGGGTAGATTTAGGTCCAAACCCTGACCCGATCTGAGACCCCGGGGCGGAGGAGTTTCCGAGCTTGGCAGTTCGGACTCTAGGATGTTGCCCAATAGTTCTGGCCCGCCGTCTGATTCTAGGTTCGAGGCTTGGGCCATGTCCTCCCATGGACGGGTATCCGGCTCGGAGAGCTCAGGAATCCGGACATAGTTTGTCCTCAAAATAGAGGAAGAATTGCTACATTTCTCCTCCACCACCGCTATCTGATGGGTGACCGGCGGAGAGTTAATCTCCCTTTGGTCGGGTTTAAGCCCGATCCGATCATAGTCCATTGCGACTCCCAGGGCGGCGATGCGATCCAAGGGCTCGTTTAGGGAAGAGAGCTCTATTGGATCCATCTGCTCGGCGAATCCTGAGCCGACGTGGAGGCTGTTTTTGATGACCCAAGAAGTCATCGTCGGCGCGAGGCCGAACGGGCGGTCATGAAGAAACCGCCTAGTCGGAGAGTTTGGCCTACAGCCAGGGCTCCCCCCGAGGTAATGTTGTCCTTGACAACAAGACGAGCCATCAAGCCTTGTCGTGGCGGCACAGTGGAACTCTCAATGAAAGCACCAATGTCGGCGTCAAAACCGTTGGATCTCGGGTAGGGGGTCCCGAACTATGCGTCTAAGGCAGATGGTAACAGGAGGCAGGGGACACAATGTTTACCCAGGTTCGGACCCTCTCGATGGAGGTAATACCCTACTTCCTGCTTGATTGATCTTGATGATATGAGTATTACAAGAGTTGATCTACCACGAGATCGTAGAGGCTAAACCCTAGAAGCTAGCCTATGATTATCATTGTTTCTTGTCCTACGGACTAAACCCTCCGGTTTATATAGACACCGGAGGGGGCTAGGGTTACACAGAGTCGGTTACAAGGGAGGAGATCTAAATATCCGAATTGCCAAGCTTGCCTTCCACGCAAAGGAGAGTCCCACCCGGACACGAGACGAAGTCTTCAATCTTGTATCTTCATAGTCCAACAGTCCGGCCAAAGTATATAGTCCGGCAATCCGAGGACCCCCTAATCCAGGACTCCCTCACCCCCTACCCCCGTATATAAAGGAGGAGGGGAGGAGGCGGCCGGCCCTAGTGGGCGTGCCATGGGGGGAACCGAATAGGACTCCAAGTCCTATTCGTCCCCCTTCCTTTCTTACGGAGGGGGAAAGGGGAAGGGGGAGCGAGGAGGAGAAGGAAAGGGGGCGTGCTACCTCTTGAGGATGCGTTGGTTTTCCCTTGAAGAGAAAAGGATGATGCAGCAAAGTAGCGTAAGTATTTCCCTTAGTTTTTGAGAACCAAGGGATCAATCCAGTAGGAGATAATGCACAAGTCACCTAGTACCTGCACAAACAATCAAGAACCTCGCAACCAACGCGATAAAGGCGTTGTCAATCCCTTCATGGTTACTTGCAAAAGTGAGATCTGATAGAGATAGTAAAGTAAATATTTTTGGTATTTTTGTTGTATATATTGGAAAGTAAAGACTGAAAAATAGTAAACGAGATGCGATGTAAATAAAAGAGATGCAATATAATGAGAAAGAGACCCGGGGGCCATAGGTTTCACTAGTTTCTTCTCTCAAGACAGCATGTATTACGGTGGGTGAACAAATTACTGCCGATCAATTGATAGAAAAGTGCATAGTTATGAGAATATCTAGGCAGTGATCATGAATATAGGCATCATGTTCGTGTCAAGTAGATCGAAACGATTCTGCATCTACTACTATTACTCCACGCATCGACCTCTATCCAGCATGCATCTAGAGTATTAAGTTCATAAGAACATAGTAATGCATTAAGCAAGATGACATGATGTACAGGGATAAACTCAAACAATATGATATAAACCCCATCTTTTTATCCTCGATGGCAACAACACAATACGTGCCTTGCTGCCCCTACTATCACTGGGAAAGGACACCGCAAGATTGAACCCAAAGCTAAGCACTTCTCCCATTGCAAGCAAGATCAATCTAGTAGGCCAAATTAAACCAATAATTCGAAGAGACTTGCAAAGGTATCAAATCATGCATATAAGAATTTAGAAAAGAACCAAATAGTATTCATAGATAATCTTGTTCATAAACCCACAATTCATCGGATCTCGGCAAACACACCGCAGAAGAGTATTACGTCGAATAGATCTCCAAGAACATTGAGGAGAACTTTGTATTGAGAATCAAAGAGAGAGAGAGAAGAAACCATCTATCTAATAACTATGGACCCGAAGGTCTGTGTTAAACTACTCACGCTTCATCGGAGAGGCTATGGTGTTGATGTAGAAGCCCTCTGTGAACGATTCCCCCTCCAGCAGATTGTCCGAAAAGGCCCCAAGATGGGATCTCACGGGTACAGAAGGTTGCGGCGGTGGAAAAGTGGTTTCGTGGCTCTCTGCAATCGATCTAGGGTATAAGAGTATATATAGGCGGAAGAAGTACGTTGGTGGAGCTACGTGGGGCCCACGAGGGTGGGGGCGCACCCTCCTGCCTCGTGGCCGCCTCACGGAGTTCTAGACTTCAACTCCAAGTCTTCTGGTTTGCTTTCGGTCCAAGAAAGATCATCGCGAAGGTTTCATTCTGTTTGGTATTCCTTTTCTACGAAACTCTAAAATAGGCAAAAACATAAACTGGCACTGGGCCTCCGGTTAATAGGTTAGTCCCAAAAATAATATAAAAGAGCATATTAAAGCCCATTAAACATCCAATACAGATAATATAATAGCATGGAACAATCAAAAATTATAGATAAGTTGGAGACGTATCAAGCATCCCCAAGCTTAATTCCTACTCGTCCTCGAGTAGGTAAATGATAAAAACAGAATTTTTGATGTGGAATGCTACCTAACATAATTATCAATGTAATTTTCTTTATTGTGGCATGAATGTTCAGATCCGAAAGATTCAAGATAAAAGTTTAATATTGACATAAAAATAATAATACTTGAAGCATGATAACCCACAAGTATAGGCGATCGCAACATCTTTCGAGGGTAGAGTATTCGACCCAAATTTATTGATTCGACACAAGGGGAGCCAAAGAATATTCTCAAGTATTAGCAGCTGAGTTGTCAATTCAACCACACCTGGAAACTTAGTATCTGCAGCAAAGTGTTTAGTAGCAAAGTAATATGATAGTGACGGTAACGGTAACAAAAGAGTAGCAAAAGCAAAGTAATGTTTTTGGTATTTTGTAGTGATTGTAACAATAGCAACGGGAAAGTAAATAAGCGTAAACCAATGTATGGAAAGCTCGTAGGCATCGGATCAAAATGATGGATAATTATGCCGGATGCGGTTCATCATGTAACAGTCATAACATAGGGTGGCACAGAACTAGCTCCAATTCATCAACGTAATGTAGGCATGTATTCCGAATATAGTCATACATGCTTATGGAAAAGAACTTGCATGACATCTTTTGTCCTACCCTCCCGTGGCAGCGGGCTCCTAATGGAAACTAAGGGATATTAAGGCCTCCTTTTAATAGAGAACCGGAACAAAGCATTAGCACATAGTGAATACATGAACTCCTCAAACTACCGTCATCACCGGTAAGTATCCCGATTATTGTCACTTCGGGGTTAACGGATCATAACACATAATAGGTGACTATAGACTTGCAAGATAGGATCAAGAACTCTCATATATTGACGAAAACATAATAGGTTCAGATCTGAAATCATGGCACTCGGGCCCTAGTGACAAGCATTAAGCATAGCAGAGTCATAGCAACATCAATCTCAGAACATAGTGGATACTAGGGATCAAACCCTAACAAAACTAACTCGATTACATGATAAATCTCATCCAACCCATCACCATCCAGCAAGCCTACGATGGAATTACTCACGCACGGCGGTGAGCATCATGAAATTGGTGATGGAGGATGGTTGATGATGACGACGGTGACGAATCCCCCTCTCCGGAGCCCCGAACGGACTCCAGATCAGCCCTCCCGAGAGGTTTTAGGGCTTGGCAGGAGCTCCGTATCGTAAAACGTGATGAAAGCTTCTCTCCTATTTTTTCTCCCCGAAAGCAAATATATAGAGTTGGAGTTGGAGTCGGGAGGTCTCCAGGGGGGCACGAGGTAGGGGGGGGGCCCCCCACCCTCGTGGACAGTGTGTGGGCCCCCTGGTCTTCATCAGGATTTTTTATTATTTATTGTAAGACATTCCGTGGAGTTTCAGGTCATTCCGAGAACTTTTGTTTTCTGCACATAAAACAACATCATGGCAGTTCTGCTGAAAATAGCGTCAGTCCGGGTTAGTTCCATTCAAATCATACAAGTTAGAGTCCAAAACAAGGGCAAAAGTGTTTGGAAAAGTAGATACGACGGAGACGTATCAACTCCCCCAAGCTTAAACCCTTTCTTGTCCTCAAGCAATTCAGTTGACAAACTGAAAGAAATAAAGAAAAACTTTTACAAACTCTGTTTGCTCTTGTTGTTGTAAATATGTCAAGCTAGCATTCAAGTTTTCAGCAAAGATTATAACTAACCATATTTGCAATAATTCTCAGGTCTCATGATTACCCATATCAATAGCATAATCAACTAGCAAGCCATAATAATAAATCTCGGATGACAACACTTTCTCAAAACAATCATAATATGATATAACAAGATGGTATCTCGCTAGCCCTTTCTGACACCATAAAACATAAATGCAGAGCACCTTTAAAGATCAAGGACTCACTAGACATTGTAATTCATGGTAAAAGAGATCCAATCATAGTCACACCCAATATAAATTAACAGTGATGAATGCAAATGACAGCTGCGCTCTCCAGCTAGTGCTTTTAATAAGAGGGTGATGACTCAACATAAAAGTAAATAGATAGGCCCTTCGCAGAGGGAAGCATGGATTTGTAGAGGTGCCAGAGCTCAGTTTTGAAATAGAGGTGAATAATGTTTTGAGCGGTATACTTTCATTGTCAACATAACAACCAAGAGATGGCGATATCTTCCATGCTACACACATTATAGGCAGTTCCCAAACAGAATGGTAAAGTTTATACTCCCCCTCCACCAACAAACATCAATCCATGGCTTACTCGAAACAATGAGTGCCTCCAACTAACAACAGTCCCAGGGGGAGTTTTGTTTTGCAATTATTTTGATTTAGTTTGCATAAAGCATGGGACTGGGCATCCCGGTGACCAGCCATTTTCTCGTGAGTGAGCGGAGTCCACTCCTCTTGAGAATAACCCGCCTAGCGTGGAAGATACAGACAGCCCTAGTTGATACATGAGCTATTCAAGCATACAAAATAGGATGATTATTTGAAGGTTTAGAGTTTGGCACATACAAATTTACTTGGAACGGCAGGTAGATACCGCATATACGAAGGTATAGTGGACTCATCTGGAGTAACTTTGGGGTTTAAGGGATTGGATGCACAAGTAGTATTCCTGCTTAGTACAGGTGAAGGCTAGCAAAAGACTGGGAAGCGACCAACTAGAGAACGACAACAGCCATGTACATGCATTAAAATTAATAAACATTGGATGCAAGCATGAGTAGGATATAATCCACTATGAACATAAATATCGTGAATGCTATGTTGATTTGTTTCAAATACATGTGTGAACATGTGCCAAGTCAAGTCACTTAAATCATTCAAAGGAGGATACCACCCCACCATACCACATCATAACCATCTCAATAGCATGTTGGCATGCAAGGCAAACCATTATAACTCATAGCTAATCAAGCATGGCACAAGCAACTATGATCTCTAATTGTCATTGCAAACATGTTTATTCATAACAAGCTGAATCAAGAACAATGAACTCATCATATTTACAAAAACAAAAGAGGTTGAGTTCATACCAGCTTTTCTCATCTCAATCAGTCCATCATATATCATCATAATTGCCTTTCACTTGCACGACCGAACGATGTGAATAATAATAAGAGTGCACGTGCATTGGACTAAGGTGGAATCTGCGAGCATTCAATAAACAGGAGAAGACAAAGCAATATGGGCTCTTTGTTAAATCAACAATAAAGCATATAAGAGTCACTTCAACAATTTAATCATGGTCTTCTCCTACCGACCCCCATAGTAAAAAAAGAAATAAAACTATTTACACGGGAAAGCTCCCAACAAGCAAAAGAAGAATGGGAAATATTTTTGGGTTTCCTTTTTAATTATTACTACAGCAAGAAAAGTAAACTACTACTAATTATTTTTGGTTTTTCTTAAGGTTTATCAAACACACAAGAAGAAAGCATAAAAGGAAATAAAATAGCATGGATGATACAATGAAAAACTATGAGCACCGACATCTAGCAATGAGTGTGTCTGAACATAAATGTAATGTCGGTGAGAAATACGTACTCCCCCAAGCTTAGGATTTTGGCCTAAGTTGGTTTATGGCCACGGCTGGCCTGGCTGATATCCATAATAATAGTTTTTGGGGTCGTACTGTGATGAAGAAGACTCCGACTGCTACTGGCTGACAGCCATCTCCGGATCCCAAGAATAAACAGACTGTCGTGGAGGCTCCTCTTGTGGTTCCGGTTCCGGGGCTGGTGCAGGGTTCTGGTAGGCGTGAATAGCCGCCAACGGAACAAGGTACGTGCCTACAGTCAAATCAAAAAAAGAAGAAGCAGGCAAGCTAATAGTCTCAGGATGATGTTTATTAAAGAACAATTGATATTTAAGCTCTCCTTCTCTATTCTTAACAATAAAATCATGTGCTACCATACTTTTATAATCTAAATGAACATGAGGCAACACCTTTTCTTCCTTCTCATAATGCCTAATAGGTATGTTAAAATGTGCAGCGAGGCGTGAAGCATAAATGCCTCCAAAGATGAGACCCTTAGTACAGTTCATACTTAACCGTCTGGCAATAATGCTGCTCATACTAAAAGAGTTATCACCGTATGAACCATGGTGCAAAATAATAATATCAGGGATACTCAGGTTCCCACAGTTTTCGCGACCAATTAAGCAACGATTAGCAAATAATGCAAAGTAGCATAAAACAGGAAAATGTATGCTAGTGATTCGTGCATCGGAAACCTTCCTTGTTTCCCCTACAGTGATAGTGTCAATAAATCCCTCCACATCATCACGATGTGGTTCTTCTGTCTTGCCCCCAAAAGGGACTAAACAAATCCGACAGAAATCATAAAGTGACATCTCCTTATGCTCATCATATAAATGAAATTCCACCATAGGTGGTGAGTTCTTAGAATGAAAATGAAAGTTTTGCACAAAGGTATTTGTGAGCAAGAGATACTGATCGCATTGGTCGTGGAGGAAAGCGGTAAGGCCTGTAGTCTGAGCCAACTCATGAAAATCTTCGTAAACCCCGGTTGCTCTTAAGAAATCCTCGGAAGGCCATTCACACGCCCGAACCTCCGCGGTGCGAGGCAAATTATACTTAGGCTTCGGTGCCTTCTCCTTCGAGCTTTGGCTCGATGAGCCCCTCAAAAGTCTCCTGGTCATTTTCTGAAAAATTCTAAAAAAAATAGTAACTTCAAAATAAAAGTAAACCAAACTCAATAATATTGATGGCAACCACTCCTACAAGTGCCTAGAGCCTATATCATGCATCAATACTACTTTTGACCATATAAATTTGACATGCAAGCTCAAGAACAGGGTCACCTAAGAAGCAAAAATTTGCAATGAATAAAGAACTAGAACAAAAACTAATTGGACAATGGAGGAGTCACATAACAAGGAACAATCTCCCCAAGCAGTTTTGTGAGAGGTGCTTTGAGCAAGGAGATCGAAAATGGCAGCAAAGAGGGCTGGAACTCGTGCTTGAGTTGGTTTTTCATGTTTGTGGGAGGAAGAAGAAGAGGATGGGTGCAGGAATAAGTGGAGGAGGGCCACCGTGGGCCCACGAGGCAGGGGGCGCGCCCAGGGGGGTAGGGCGCGCCCTCCACCCTCGTGACTAGGTGGCAGCTCCCCCCACGGTAATTTTTGCACCATAAATCCTCAAATATTCCCGAAAAAATCATATTAAATTGGCATGTCATTCTTAGGACTTTTATTTTTGGGACATTTTTATATTGCACGGATAAATCAGGAAACAGACAGAAAAATACTATTTTACTTTATTTCAACTAAATAACAGAAAGTATAGAGAGGGTACAGAAGGTTGTGCTTCTAGTTTCATCCATCTCATGCTCATCAAAAGGGATCCACTAACAAGGTTGATCAAGTCTTGTTAACAAACTCATTCTGATTAACATGAAACCGGAGAAATTTCGAATAACACTAGGTTACCTCAACGGGGATATGCACATCCCCAATAATAAGTATATCATATTTCTTCTTGACAGTAGGAAGAGGAAATTCAAAACCTCCAAATATAATCGATGGAATTTTTCCGATAGAATTGATACTATGAACTTGAGGTTGTTTCCTCGGAAAGTGTACCGTATGCTCATTACCATTAACACAAAAAGTGACATTTCCTTTATTGCAATCAATAACAGCCCATGTAGTATTAAGAAAAGATCTTCCAAGAATAATAGACATACTATCGTCCTCGGGAATATCAAGAATAACAAAGTCCGTTAAAATAGTAATGTATGCAACCACAACAGGCACATCCTCACAAATACCGACAGGTATAGCAGTTGATTTATCAGCCATTTGCAAAGATATTTCAGTAGGTGTCAACTTATTCAAGTCAAGTCTATGATATAAAGAGAGAGGCATAACACTAACACCGGCTCCAAGATCACATAAAGCAGTTTTAACATAGTTTCTTTTAATGGAGCATGGTATAGTAGGTACTCGTGGATCTCCAAGTTTCTTTGGTACTCCACCCTTAAAAGTATAATTAGCAAGCATGGTGGAAATTTCAGCTTCTGGTATCTTTCTTTTATTTGTAACAATATATTTCATGTACTTAGCATAAGGATTCATTTTGAGCATATCAGTCAATCGCATATGCAAAAAGATAGGTCTAATCATTTCAGCAAAGCGCTCAAAATCCTCATCATCCTTTTTCTTGGATGGTTTGGGAGGAAAAGGCATGGGTTTCTGAACCCAAGGCTCTCTTTCTTTACCATGTTTCCTAGCAACAAAGTCTTTCTTATCATAGCGTTGATTCTTTGATAGTGGGTTATCAAGATCAACAGGAGGTTCAATTTCTACATCATTATCATTACTAGGTTGAGCATCATTATGAACATCATCATTAACATTTTCATTAGGTTCATGTTCATTGCCAGATTGTGTTTCGGCATCAGACATAGATATACCATTTGGATTATCAGGTGGTTCGGCAATAGGTTCACTAGAAGTTTGCACAATTCTATCATTTTTCTTTTTCTTCCTTTTAGAAGAACTAGGTGCATCAATATTATTTCTCTGAGAATCTTGCTCAATTATCTTAGGGTGGCCTTCAGGATACAAAGGTTCCTGAGTCATTCTACCAGTTCTAGTAGCCACTTTAACAGCATAATTATTTTTCTTACTATTCATCTCATTGAGCAATTCCTTTTGAGCTTTAAGTACTTGTTCTACTTGAGTGGTAACCATAGAAGCATGTTTGCTAACAAGTTTAAGTTCACCTCTAATATTAGCCATATAATCACCTAAGTATTTAATCATATAAGCATATTGTTTTAATTATCTACCAAAATAAGCATTGAAGTCTTCTTGCTTAAACATAAAATTATCAAACTCATCCAAGCATTGACTAGCAATTTTAGGAGGAGGGATTTCAGCTTTATCGTATCTATAGAGAGAATTTACCTTTACTACCTGTGTCGGGTTATCGAGGTCTGGAGGTTCTTCAATAAATAAAGGATTAAGATCATATGTTTCTTCAATAGGCGGTAAATTAAGACCATGTATTTCTTCAATAGGAGGTAAATTCTTAACATCTTCAGCTTTAATACCTTTTTCTTTCATAGATTTCTTTGCCTCTTGCATATCTTCGGGACTGAGAAATAGAACACCTCTCTTCTTCGGCGTTCGTTTAGGAATAGGATCATTAATTGGAGCAGGAGTTGGCTCAGGAGGTGCCCAATTATTTTCATTTGTCAACATATTATTCAATAAGATTTCAGCTTCATCCGGTGTTCTTTCCCTGAAAAGAGAACCAGCACAACTATCTAGGTAATCTCTGTAAGCATCGGTTAGTCCATTATAAAAGATATCAAGTATTTCATTTTTCTTAAGAGGATGATCAGGCAAAGCATTAAGTAACTTGAGAAGCCTCCCCAAGCATGAGGGAGACTCTCTTCTTTAATTTGCACAAAGTTGTATATTTCCTTTAAAGCAACTTGTTTCTTATGAGCAGGGAAATATTTAGCAGAGAAGTAATAAATCATATCCTGGGGGCTACGCACACAACCAGGATCAAGAGAATTAAACCATATCTTAGCATCACCCTTTAATGAGAACGTAAATATTTTAAGGATATAAAAGTAGCGAGATCTCTCATCATTAGTGAACAGGGTGGCTATATCATTTAATTTAGTAAGATGTGCCACAACAGTTTCAGATTCATAGCCATGAAAAGGATCAGATTCAACTAAAGTAATTATATTAGGATCAATAGAGAATTCATAATCCTTATCAGTAACACAGATAGGTGAAGTAGCAAAAGCAAGGTCAGGTTTCATCCTAGCATTTAGAGATTGCTTATTCCATTTAGCTAATAACCTTTTGAGTTCATATCTATCTTTGCAAGCTAAAATAGCTAAACAAGCTTCTTGATCAAATAAATAACCCTCGGGAATAACAAGTGATTCTTCATCATCACTTTCATCATCATAATCAGATTCAATATTTTCGATCTCTCTAGCCCTAGCAAGCCGTTCCTCGAGAAAATCACCAAGTGGCACAGTAGTATCAAGCATGGAAGTAGTTTCATCATAAGTATCATGTATAGCAGAAGTAGCATCATCAATAACATGCGACATATCAGAACGAATAGCAGAAGCAGGTTTAGGTGTCGCAAGCTTACTCATAACAGAAGGTGAATCAAGTGCAGAGCTAGATGGCAGTTCCTTACCACCCCTCGTAGTTGAGGGATAAATTGTTCTCTTAGCGTCTTTCAAATTCTTCATAGTGTCCAGCAGATATAAATCCCAAGTGACTCAAAAAATAGAGCTATGCTCCCCGGCAACGGCGCCAGAAATTAGTCTTGATAACACACAAGTATAGGGGATCACAACAGCTTTCGAGGGTAGAGTATTCAACCCAAATTTATTGATTCGACACAAGGGGAGCCAAAGAATATTCTCAAGTATTAGCAGCTGAGTTGTCAATTCAACCACACCTGGAAACTTAGTATCTGCAGCAAAGTGTTTAGTAGCAAAGTAATATGATAGTGATGGTAACGGTAACAAAAGAGTAACAAAAGAAAAGTAATGTTTTGGTATTTTGTAGTGATTGTAACAATAGCAACGGGAAAGTAAATAAGCGTAAACCAATATATGGAAAGCTCGTAGGCATCGGATCAATGATGGATAATTATGCCGGATGCGGTTCATCATGTAACAGTAATAACATAGGGTGACACAGAACTAGCTCCAATTCATCAATGTAATGTAGGCATGTATTCCGAATATAGTCATACGTGCTTATGGAAAAGAACTTGCATGACATCTTTTGTCCTACCCTCCTGTGCCAGCGGGGTCCTAATGGAAACTAAGGGATATTAAGGCCTCCTTTTAATAGAGAACCGGAACAAAGCATTAGCACATAGTGAATACATGAACTCCTCAAACTACGGTCATCACCGGTAAGTATCCCGATTATTGTCACTTCGGGGTTAACGGGTCATAACACATAATAGGTGACTATAGACTTGCAAGATAGGATCAAGAACTCTCATATATTGATGAAAACATGATGGGTTCAGATCTGAAATCATGGCACTCGGGCCCTAGTGACAAGCATTAAGCATAGCAAAGTCGTAGCAACATCAATCTCAGAACATAGTGGATACTAGGGATCAAACCCTAACAAAACTAACTCGATTACATGATAAATCTCATCCAACCCATCATCGTCCAGCAAGCCTACGATGGAATTACTCACGCATGGCGGTGAGCATCATGAAATTGGTGATGGAGGATGGTTGATGATGACGACGGCGACGAATCCCCCTCTCCGGAGCCCCGAACGGACTCCATATCAGCCCTCCCGAGAGGTTTTACGGCTTGGCGGCGGCTCCGTGTCGTAAAACACGATGAAATCTTCTCTCCTATTTTTTTCTTCCCAAAAGCAAATATATAGAGTTGGAGTCAGGAGGTCTCCAGGGGGCCCACGAGGTAGGGGGCGCGCCCTAGGGGGGGCACGCCCCCCACCCTCATGGACAGGGTGTGGGCCCCCTGGTCTTCATCTTTGGTGACGATTTATTATTATTTATTGTAAGACATTCCGTGGAGTTTCAGGTCATTCCGAGAACTTTTGGTTTTTGCACATAAAACAACATCATGGCAGTTCTGCTGAAAACATCGTCAGTCCGGGTTAGTTCCATACAAATCATACAAGTTAGAGTCCAAAACAAGGGCAAAAGTGTTTGGAAAAGTAGATACGGCGGAGATGTATCAAAGCATACTAACAAAGTAATCATGTCTTCTCAAAATAACATGGCCAAAGAAAGCTATCCCTACAAAATCATATAGTCTTGCTATGCTCTATCTTCATCACACAAAATATTTAAATCATGCACAACCCCGATGACAAGCCAAGCAATTGTTTCATACTTTTGATGTTCTCAAACTTTTTCAATCTTTACGCAATACATGAGCATGAGCCATGGATATATCACTATAGGTGGAATAGAATGGTGGTTGTGGAGAAGACAAATAGGAGAAGATAGTCTCACATCAACTAGGCATATCAACGGGCTACGAAGATGCCCATCAATAGATATCAATGTGAGTGAGTAGGGATTGCCATGCAACGGATGCACTAGAGCTATAAGTGTATGAAAGCTCAAAAAGAAACTAAGTGGGTGTGCATCCAACTCGCTTGCTCACGAAGACCTAGGGCATTCTGAGGAAGCCCATCATTGGAATATACAAGCCAAGTTCTATAATGAAAAATTCCCACTAGTATATGAAAGTGACAAAAAGGAGACTCTCTATCATGAAGATCATGGTGCTACTTTGAAGCACAAGCGTGGGAAAAGGATAGTAGCATTGTCCCTTCTCTCTTTTTCTCTCATCATTTTTTATTTGGGCCTTTTCTCTTCTTTTTTTATGGCCTCTTTTTTCCTTTTTTTTATTTTTCGTCTGGAGTGTCATCCCGACTTGTGGGGGAATCATATAGTCTCCATCATCCTTTCCTCACTGGGACAATGCTCTAATAATGATGATCATCACACTTCTATTTACTTACAACTCGATACTTAGAACAAAATATGACTCTATGTGAATGCCTCCGACGGTGTACCCGGATGTGCAATGAATCAAGAGTGACATGTATGAAAAATTATGAACGGTGGCTTTGCCACAAATACGATGTCAACTACATGATCATGCAAAGCAATATGACAATGATGGAGCGTGTCATAATAAACGGAACGGTGGAAAGTTGCATGGCAATATATCTCGGAATGGCTATAGAAATGCCATAATAGGTAGGTATGGTGACTGTTTTAAGGAAGGTAAATGGTGGGTTTATGGTACCGGCGAAAGTTGCGCGATACTAGAGAGGCTAACAATGGTGGAAGGGTGAGAGTGCGTATAATCCATGGACTCAACATTAGTCATAAAGAACTCACATACTTATTGAAAAAATCTATTAGTTATCGAAACGAAGTATTACGTGCATGATCCTAGGGTGATAGAATCGTAGGAAAATACCATCGCTCGTCCATGACTGCCACTCATAAGGAAGACAATCAATAAATAAATCATGCTCTGACTTCATCACATAACGGTTCACCATATGTGCATGCTACGGGAATCACAAACTTTAACACAAGTATCTCTCAAATTCACAACTACTCAACTAGCATGACTCTAATATCACCATCTTCATATCTCAAAATAATCATAAGGAATCAAACTTCTCATAGTATTCAATGCACTTTATATGAAAGTTTTTATTATACCCATCTTGGATGCCCATCATATTAGGACTAATTTTATAGCCAAAGAAAATTACCATGATGTTCTAAAAGACTCTCAAAATAATATAAGTGAAGCATTAGAGATCAATAATTTCTATAAAATAAAACCACCACTGTGCTCTAAAAAGATATAAGTTAAGCACTAGAGCAAAATTATCTAGCTCAAAAGATATAAGTGAAGCACATATAGTATTCTAATAAATTTGGATTCATGCGTGTCTCTCCCAAAAGGTGTGTAAAGCAAGGATGATTGTGGTAAACTAAAAAGCAAAGACTCATATCGTACAAGACGCTCCAAGCAAAACACATATCATGTGGTGAATAAAAATATAGCCTCAAGTAAAGTTACCGATAGACAAAGACGAAAGAGGGGATGCCTTCCGGGGCATCCCCAAGCACAGGATTTTGGTTGTCCTTGAATTTTACCTTGGGGTGCCTTTGGAATCCCCAAGATTAGGCTCTTGCCACTCCTTGTTCCAAAATCCATCAAATCTTTTCCCAAAAACTTGATAACTTCCCAACACAAAACTCAACAGAAAATCTCATAAGCTCCGTTAGTATAAGAAAATAAACCACCACTTTAAGGTACTGTAATTAACTCATTCTTTATTTATATTGGTGTTAAACCTACTGTATTACAACTTCTTTATGGTTCATACCCCCCGATACTATCCATAGATGCATCAAAATAAGCAAACAACACGCGAAAA
This sequence comes from Triticum urartu, assembly GCF_003073215.2. Taxonomy (NCBI): domain Eukaryota; kingdom Viridiplantae; phylum Streptophyta; class Magnoliopsida; order Poales; family Poaceae; genus Triticum; species Triticum urartu. Next base: position 470,543,960 of record NC_053023.1, read on the forward strand.
CAGAATCTGTCAAAAACAGAACAGTCTGTAGAAATCTGGAGGTTTCGAATACTTCTGTAACTCCAAAAATACTGAAAAATTAGGACGACCAGTAAAATTTGTATATTGATCTACTTCATCTGGAATTGGTATTTTATCGCTCTCTGGTAAAAAAATGAAAATTATTTTCGTGGGCGCATACTTTCTGTTTTTATCAGCAAGATCAAGCAACAATCACCCAAGAAGATCCTAAAGGCTTTACTTGGTACAAACACTAATTAAAACATAAAAACACAATCATTACAGAGGCTAGATGAATTATTTATTACTAAACATGAACAAAAAGAAAAGAACAAAAATAAAATTGGGTTGCCTCCCAACAAGCGCTATCGTTTAACGCCCCTAGCTAGGCATTGATATTTCAATGATGCTCACATGAAGGCAAGAATTGAAGCACAAAGGGAGCATCATAAAACATGTGACAAACACACTTCAAGTCTAACATACTTCCTATGCATATGCATTTTATAAGCAAACAAATTATCAAGGCAAGCAAAAACTAGCATATGCAAGGAAGAAGAAGGAAACGATAGCAATTTCAACATGAAGAGGGGTAATTTAATATCACGAAAATTTATACAACCATATTTTCCTCTCTCAAAATAATTACATGTAGGATCATAAGCAAATTCAACAATATAGCTATCACATAACATATTCTCAACACGATCCACATGCATGTGAAGTTGACACTCTTCCAAAATAGTGGGATTAACATTAACTAAAGTCATGACCTCTCCAAACCCACTTTTATCAAAAATTTCATAAGATTAAACATTCTACAAATATGTGGGATCTAAAGTTGACACTCTTCCAAACCCACTTTCAATATTATTGCAAACAATATTATCAATCTCATATTCACCATGGGGCTTATATAAATTTTCAAGATCATAAGAAGATTCACCCTAATCATGATTATTGCAACAAGTAGTGGACATAGCAAAACTAGCATCCCCAAGCTTAAGGTTTTGCATATTATTAGCACAATTGACATCAATATAATTCATAGTAAAATCATTGCAATCATTCTTTTTATTCAAGGATCTATCGTGAATCACTTCATAATTTTCTTCATCACAATTTTCAGATTCATGAATTTCAAGCAAAACTTCATAAAGATAATCTAGTGCACAAAACTCACTAGCAATTGGTTCATCATAATTGGATCTCTTAAAAAGGTTAGCAAGTGGATGAGTATCCATAAACTTTTAGCAAGAAAAGATGCAAGCAAAAAAGAAGGCACATATTAACACAAGCAAACAAAAGATTGAACGGAAGAGGGGCGAAGAAAAGGCAAATTCTGTGAAGTGGGGGAGAGGAAAACGAGAGGCGAATGGAAAATAATGTAATGCGAGGGAGAAGAGTTTATGATGGGTACTTGGTATGTCTTGACTTGGCGTAGATCTCCTCGGCAACGGCGCCAGAAATCCTTCTTGCTACCTCTCGAGCATGCGTTGGTTTTCCCTTGAAGAGGAAAGGGTGATGCAGCAAAGTAGCATAAGTATTTCCCTCGGTTTTTGAGAACCAAGGTATCAATCCAATAGGAGACAACACACAAGTCACCTAGTACCTGCACAAACAATCAAGAACCTCGCAACCAACGCGATAAATGGGTTGTCAATCCCTTCACGGTCACTTGCAAAAGTGAGATCTGATAGAGATAGTAAAGTAAATATTTTTGGTATTTTTGTTGTATAAATTGGAAAGTAAAGATTGCAAAATAGTAAACGAGATGTGATGTAATAAAAGATATGCAATATAATAAGAAAGAGACTCGGGGGTCATAGGTTTCACTAGTGGCTTCTCTCAAGATAGCATGTATTACGGTGGGTGAACAAATTACTGCCGAGAATTGATAGAAAAGTGCATAGTTATGAGAATATCTAGGCAATGATCATGAATATAGGCATCACGTCCGTGTCAAGTAGATCGAAACGATTTTGCATCTACTACTATTACTCCACACATCGACCGCTATCCAGCATGCATCTAGAGTATTAAGTTCATAAGAGCAGAGTAACGCATTAAGCAAGATGACATGATGTAGAGGGATAAACTAAACAATATGATATAAACCCAATCTTTTTATCCTCGATGGCAACAAGAAAATACGTGCCTTGCTGCCCCTACTGTCACTGGCAAAGGACACCGCAAGATTGAACCCAAAGCTAAGCACTTCTCCCATTGCAAGAAAGATCAATCTAGTAGGCCAAACTAAACCGATAATTCGAAGAGACTTGCAAAGATATCAAATCATGCACATAAGAATTCAGAAAAGAACCAAATAATATTCATAGATAATCTTGTTCATAAGCCCACAATTCATCGAATCTCGGCAAACACACCGCAAAAGAGTATTACATCGAATAGATCTCCAAGAACATCGAGGAGAACTTTGTATTGAGAATCAAAGAGAGAGAAGAAGCCATCTAGCTAATAACTATGGACCCGAAGGTCTGTGGTAAACTACTCACACTTCATCGGAGAGGCTATGGTGTTGATGTAGAAGCCCTCCGTGATCGATTCCCCCTCCGGCAGATCGTCGGAAAAGGCCCCAAGATGGGATCTCACGGGTACAGAAGGTTGCGGTGGTGGAAAAGTGGTTTCGTGGCTCTTTGTGTTTGATCTAAAGTATAACAGTATATATAGGCGGAAGAAGTACATCGATGGAGCTACGTGGGGCCCACAAGGGTGGGGGCGCGCCTACCCCCCCCCCCCCTGGGCGCGCCCTCCTGCCTCATGGCCGCCTCATGGAGTTCCAGACTTCAACTCCAAGTCTTCTAGTTTGCTTTTGGTCCAAGAAAGATCATTGCGAAGGTTTCATTCCGCTTGGATTCCGTTTGGTATTCCTTTTCTGTGAAACTCTAAAATAGGCAAAAAAAATAGAAACTGGCACTCGGCCTTCGGTTAATAGGTTAATCCCAAAATAGTATAAAAGAGCATATTAAAGCCCATTAAACATCCAAAACAGATAATATAATAGCATGGAACAAACAAAAATTATAGATACGTTGGAGACGTATCAGGGCGCGCCCCCTCCCCTAGTCCAATTCGGACTCCCCATGGGAGGGGGCGCGGCCAGCCCTTGTGGGCTGCCTCCTATCTCCCCTATGGCCCATGTAGGCCCATTACTTCCCCGGGGGGTTTCGGTAACCCCCGGTGCTCCGAGAAATACCCAAACCACTCCGAAACCATTCTGGTGTCCGAATACCATCTTCCAATATATCAATCTTTACCTCTCGACCATTTCAAGACTCCTCGTCATGTCTATGATCTCATCCAGGACTCCGAACAATCTTCGGTCACCAAAACACATGACTCATAATACAAATCGTCATCGAATGTTAAGCGTGCGGGTTCGAGAACTATGTAGACATGACCGTGTGTCCGGTCAATAACCAATAGCGGGACCTGGATTGTCATATTGGTTCCTACATATTCTACGAAGATCTTTATCAGTTAAACCGCAATGACAACATACGTAATTCCCTTTATAATCGGTATGTTACTTGCCCGAGATTCGATCGTCGGTATCCTCATACCTAGTTCAATCTCGTTACCGGGAAGTCTCTTTATTCGTTCCATAATGCATCATCCCGCAGCTAACTCTTTAGTCACATTGCTCGCAAGGCTTATCATGAATTGCATTACTGAGAGGGCCCAGAGATACCTCTTCGATACTCGGAGTGACAAATCCTAATCTCGATCTATGCCAACCCAACAAACACCTTCGGAGATACCTGTAGAGCATCTCTATAATCACCCAGTTACGTTATGACGTTTGATAGCACACAAGGTATTCCTCTGGTATCCGGGAGTTGCATAATCTCATAGTCAAAGGAATATGTATAAGTCATGAAGAAAGCAATAGCAATAAAACTGAACGATCAATATGCTAAGCTAATGGATGGGTCATGTAACACCCACGATGCGGCTATATCTCCCACGTGTCGAAGCACGACTTAGAGGCATAACCGCATAGTAGGCATGTCGCAAGAGGGGTAATCTTTACACATCCCATGTACTGAATCAGAAAGGGATAAAGAGTTGGCTTACAATCGCCACTTCACAGAATACATAAATATATCATACATCATTCAAGAATACAATCAAGGTCCGACTACGGAACCGAAATAAAAGAAGAAAACCCCAAATGCTAGATCCCCGATCGTCCCAACTGGGCTCCACTACTGATCAACCGGAAACAAATCAAAACAACGACCAAGATCTTCATCGAGCTCCCACTTGAGCTCAGTTGCGTAACCTGCGCTGGCATCATCGGCACCTGCATCTGTTTTGGAAGTATCTGTGAGTCACGGGGACTCAGCAATCTCACACCCTCGTGATCAAGACTATTAAGCTTAAGGGTAGGAAAGGGTAGTGAGGTGGAGCTGCAGCAAGCACTAGCATATATGGTGGCTAACTTACACAAAAGAGAGTGAGAAGAGAAGCAAAGCACGGTCGAAAAGCTAAAAGTGATCAAGAAGTGATCCTGAAACTACTTACGTTCAAGCATAACACCAAAACCGTGTTCACTTCCCGGACTCCGTCGGAAAGAGACCATCACGGCTACACACACGGTTGATGATTAAGTTAAGTGACATGTTCTCTACAACCGGATATTAACAAATTCCCATCTACCCATAACCGAGGGCACGTCTTTCGAAAGTTCAAAACCCTGCAGGGGTGTCCCAACTTAGCCCATCACAAGCTCTCATGGTCAACGAAGGATATTCCTTCTCCTAGGAAGACCCGATCAGACTCGGAATCCCGGTTACAAGACATTTCGACAATGGTAAAAGAAGACCAGCAAAGCCGCCCGATGTGCCGACATCCTAATACGAGCTACACATATCTCGTTCTCAGGGCAACACCGGATTGTCCAAACTTCCGATAGGCCAGGCCAGAGTTTCCCCTAGTGGCCATCGGTGGCTGGCAGGTTCGGACCAACACTTAGACAAGCACTGGCCCCGGGGGAGGGGGGTAAAATAAAGATGACCCTTGAGTCTGCAGAACCCAAGGGAAGGTGATAGGTTGTTAGGCAAATGTAAAACCAAGGCTGGGCCTTGCTGGAGGAGTTTTATTCAAAGCGAGCTTTCAAGGGGTTCCCATAACACCCAACCATGTAAGGAACACAAAATCAAGGAACATAACACCGGTATGAGAAAAACTAGGGCAGCAAGAGTGGAACAAAACACCAGGCATAAGGCCGAGCCTTCCACCCTTTACCAAGTATATAGATGCATTAATTAAATAAGAGATAATAATGATATCCCAACAAAACCATGTTCCAACATGGAACAAACTTCATCGTCACCTGCAACTAGCAATGCTATAAGAGGGGCTGAGCAAAGCGGTAACATAGCCAAACAACGGTTTGCTAGGAAACGTAGTGTCGGTGTCAAAACCGGTGGATCTCGGGTAGGGGGTCCCGAACTGTGCGTCTAAGGCGGATGGTAATAGGAGGCAGGGGACACGATGTTTTACCCAGGTTCGGTCCCTCTTGATGGAGGTAAAACCCTACGTCCTGCTTGATTTATTCTTGATAATATGAGTAGTACAAGAGTTGATCTACCACGAGATCAGAGAGGCTAAACCCTAGAAGCTAGCCTATGGTATGATTGTATGTTGTCCTACGGACTAAAACCCTCTGGTTTATATAGACACCGGAGGAGGCTAGGGTTACACAAGGTCGGTTACAAAGGAGGAGGTATGCATATCCGTATTGCCTAGCTTGCCTTCCACGCCAAGTAGAGTCCCATCCGGACACGGGACGAAGTCTTCAATCTCGTATCTTCATAGTCCAACAGTCCGGCCAAAGGATATAGTCCGGCTATCCGGAGACCCCCTAATCCAGGACTCCCTCAGTAGCCCCTGAACCAGGCTTCAATAACGATGAGTCTGCCGCGCAGTGTTGTCTTCGACATTGCAAGGCGGGTTCCTCCTCCGAATACACCACAGAAGAGTTTGAATACAAGGATAGTGTCCGACCCTGCAAAATAAGTTCCACATACCACCATCGAGAGAATAATATTTCCACAAATCTAATCTGCTGACATGTTTTGGCAGCATGACATCACGCCATGGCCCGGTAATTATTCGAACCGTTTTTCTTTAACCAGCCCCGCACATAACGCGAGGCGGTTTCCTGACACGTCTTGTCAAAGCAGAGATCGTGTTCCCCTTATTACGGGATTCCCATCAATACGGGCGTGGGTAACCCAACCGCGCCACCAATTACAGCGCTTGGGGGATAAGCGAGTTTTACCAGGCTGGTGGGGGCGCATAGTTTCGTCCGCCCTTATAAAGGGATAAGGTTTCACCTTTTTCTACCCATGCCTTCTTCCTCCTTGCTCATCCATTCTCGCGCACTCGAGCTCCAACACCCAAGTCCACATCCTTCTCCTCAACTCTGTCCAAACATGTCCGGAGCGGGAGGCAAGTGGATGGCCTCCTCCGTCACGGAGGGACACATCAAAAAGCTACATGGAGCCGGATACTTAGCCGCGGATATCATGCACCGGCTGCCAGCCGCAGGGCAGGTCGTCCCTACCCCGGAACCTCACGAAAGGGTGGTTTTCCTCCCCCACTTCATCCGCGGACTGGGGTTTCCCCTCCATCCATTCGTCCGCGGCCTTATGTTCTATTATGGGCTGGACTTTCATGGTCTGGCCCTGAATTTCATCCTCAACATCTCGGCTTTCATCGTCGTGTGCGAGGCTTTCCTCCGCATTCGGCCCCACTTCGGCCTGTGGCTGAAGACCTGCAATATCAAGCCGAAGGTGGTTGGCGGCCAACAAGCGGAATGCGGCGGAGCCATGGTGGGCAAAATGCCCAACGTTATATGGCTCGAGGGCTCCTTCGTGGAGACCATAAAGGGGTGGCAATCGGGGTGGTTCTACATCACCGAGCCGCGCGACACCAACTAGGTGGCGGCCCCCGAGTTTTGATCCGGAATCCCCACGCGGCTTACTTCCTGGAAGGAGAAGGGCATGTCCTGGGGTTCATCGGTGGAGCTGGACGGACTCCAGAAGTGTATCCGGAACATGATAAGCAATAAACTTAAGCTTGTCAACATAGTCCAGGTCATGCTCTTCCGCCGGATCCTCCCATGTCAACAACGGGATTTCAACTTATGGGAGTTCGACCCGGCCCAGCACCAGACTCTACACGAGCTCTTCGACACGATGCATAAGGACGTCTGGAGGGTGCTGTTCAAGGGCGCCAAGGTCCCTCCTTCTCTTACCGAGGACCGCGGGCTAAGCGCGAAGCGCCCTGCGAATTCGGTAAGTTCTGTACATCTGGTAGGATATTTATTTCCCATAGCTTAACCATGTGCGGGGTCTAAGCTCCCATGCCTTTGACAGGACTGGGTGGAGACATCGGAGCAGACTAACTGTCCGGCCCCTCTGCCCGAAGACCCTGCGGACGCTCTCCTGACGGAGATGCGGACTCTAGCTCCTTATGAGGTGCCGGAGAAGACCAAGAAGAAGGCCAAGGGAACCTGAAAGAGTTCCCGGCGCTAGGTGGTATCGGACTCATCGTCCGATAACACCGAGACGCACTCCTCCCGTGAAAACGAGGAGAAGGAAGATGAAGATTCTCCCCCTCCAGCTGGGGGAGACAAGAAAAGGAAGGCCGCCCCAACCGGGGAGGCCGAAGGGTCCAACAAGGGAAGGACTCTCCTTCCGGACTGCTCCACCACCGCCGCAGACGGCTAAGACGAGTGGCTGCTCAGGGCCAAGCCCCTGGCGAAGTCGTAAGTATTCGTATACCGGAGTAACTCATAGCACACCATTGTCGCACTGCTTCTCCTAACGTCGAATATGATTATGCAGTCCGCCCCAAGCCCTTATCGACGTATCATCGTCGGACGGTTCCTTCGACTCGTCAGACATGAATAGTGATACACTTCCTACCGCCTCCTCTCCTTGCCCTATGGAAAATGCCGAGGTATTGTCTCAAGGGGCACCGAGCCGGGGGGAGACAGTCCTGGAGGTGCCTCAAGGCGACCTTCCGGACTCCAGGAGCAAAGGGAGCAAGGCTCCCGGGGACTCCAAGTTCGGCCCTCAGCCGAACACCGCGTCAGAACCTCTAGTGGTTCCGGACTCGGGCAGGCGGCCCCCTTCCAAAAGGGTCAAGCCATCCATGTCGGTGACCTCTGTCCATCCAGAGGCACCGGACGACCTGCTGGGAGCGCTTCGCGGTGCTTCCATCGACGAAGAGCACCGCACTATTATGAGTGTGGTGATCAAGAAGGTTCAGTCTGCCAAGAGCGGAATGACTGAAGCCTGTGCCAGCCTTCTAACAGGCTTTGAGGTAAGTATTTAAAATATAGAAAAAATATTACCGCATAGATAGTAGCCCCTGATGCTCTGTTTGGTCTTCACAAAGAAAAGCCGAATAGAGGATCAAATAATATCTGTAGGAGTCTAATATAAGTATGTCTGTATGCGTATGTAGGCTTCACTGATGACCTCTGTCGCACTGACTGCGGAGGTCGCCGCACTGAAGCAGGACCTCGAGTAGTCCAGGAAAGAGCTCGGTCTTGCCAAGAGGCAGCTCGAGGAGAACAAAGGTAAGTAATACCTTGTCTATATAAAAAAGAAAATGTGGTTGCTAAATGACAGGATCATCATGAATGTGCCAGGGGCCACGACCGAAGTGGCGACCCTGAAGCAAGCGTTGTCCGAGGCTGAAAACAAAGCGGACAAGGAGCGCACCGAGCGGGAAAAACAAGAGGCATGGGTGGGCGAGGTGCAGCAAGAGCTCCAGGCTCTCGAGAAGAAGCACGAGGCTTTGGAGCTTGACTCGAAGATGCGAGAGTCCGAGCTTTCCGCGGCCCTCGAGAGCACAAAGCATGCCAAGGCTGCAGCCCAAAAGGCCCTCCAGGAGATTGAGGCGATGAGGAAGATAGCGGTGGGTAAGGCATTCAATATGCAAAGCAAGCATGTGAAAGTAAATTACTTGTTACTTACCTGAGTCCGGAGCTCTCCAGGAGCATTCGCAGATTTGCCCCGCAGCGTGTCGGATGCCGCGAAGTATTACCAGGCCGAGGAGGGAAGCTCGATGGAGAAGTTGTTTTGGTCTCAGTATACTGGGACCGAACACCTGATGCCTATGAGCGACCAGCTGAAGCAACTGGTCGAGCTGCACAAGGCGGCCGAACAGGCCATGAAGGCCTTTATAGTCCGGATGTGGCCTGGCGACTCCCTTCCCAACAGCTACTTTGGCCTGGTGACGCGGCTTGTGGATGCCTGCCCACGGCTGGAAGTCATCAAGCGGTCCGTCTATATCGAAGGTGCCCGCCGGGCTTTTGCCCGTGCAAAGGTGCACTGGGCCAAGATGGACGCCGAGAAGCTGGTGAAGGAGGGGCCGCCGCAGGGCAAGGAGCATCGCCACCCCGAGATGTATTATGAGGGTGTCCTGAAGGGTGCCCGTCTTGTGGCGAACGAGTGTGCGAAGGATGTAATTTTTGAATGAACTTGCTCGTGTGATCCTGTATTATGAAAACTTGTTCATGTGCGCTATGCAACGCTTGTTTGAATTTAAAATATTACCTTCTGTGCGGCTGTTTATCAAATCTGAGAGATGGCTAGTCGTCGGCTTCTGCCCCCATGCCACGAGTGCTGGGGTGTTCGGGATAAACCTGAGCACTCTTTTTCCCATTGTTGGGTCCTTCGAGGGAGGTGCTCAACACAACGAACAAGGCAACCAGACTATAATGCTTTATCACTCTCACTTAGCCATAGAAGTCTACAATTTTAAATTTTGGCGAAGCCCCTAGTATTCGGAAGGCCGAATTCGGGGCGCTATACACGCCTTAAGCCGGACAAAGCCGACTCCTCGCTCTAAGTGGCATAAGTCTTTAGGGACTCGAGACCTCTCGAACAGCGACCATCTCTCGCCTTATCATGACAGTCAGTTTTAGCTTTCTCTACTGAGGTGCTTAGCCCAGATGAACCGGGGCACAATCGCAGTAGTTCTCCCAGTGCTACCATAGCCGATATAGCGGAACGTAAGGTACCAAAACATGGGAGCCGGGCAAACCCAACTATTGACCCAAGACATGATTCGGAGCTGATGCATATAATGCTATAAGTTCAGGGTGCCGCACTGTCGAAAGTGTTCGGACTTCTCACGCCGTATTATGGGGTATGCTTAAGCCCCTAGCGTATTGGCCGTACCAGAGTGTACGGATGCTGAATGTCATGAATGAACATATATATATAAAGAAGAATAGAGAATGTGATAATAGTCTAGTGCTATGCATTGTTTATTCAATAAGGTGCGTCGAAGCAGAATGATACAAGTAGTGCGATAAGCAAAAAAATAGGACTATTTTACATGTCCCCTCCAAGGGCAAGCTGAGGAATGGTATTTAAAGCAAGTATTTCACTCGTTATCAAAAGCCACCTGGGAGTTCCGTGGTGCGGTGTAGCTTTCTGCCTCCTTGGTTGTTGCATCGTGTGTCCGGCAATCATACTGCCGGACAGGGTTTCCAGAGATTAAAGTCCTGAAAGAGAGAAAAATAACAAAGCGGGAAGCCCCTAGTGCGGTTGAGCCGCGTCTTGGGGCGTGCCGTAGTCGTGCCCCCCTCCCCACCTGTGCCCATGGTATTTTGACTGCGTAATTATGTACGCGTGGCATGGATTTCGCCGTTTGGCTGGGACTGGGGCGGGGCCGCATTGCTATGCGAGCTCGGAACGTGCCAGGCGGTCTTGTTGCCGATTACTCCGGGCGCGCTTGAAGGTGTCCGGGTCTTCATTCGCCGAACTGGTGGATTGCCTTAAGAGGCTGCTTTGTGCTTCTGATGCGAGGGCCGCAGTGTGCTCCTCCATGCGGAGAGAGCGCTCTATGTTTCCATTGACTGTGACGACCCCCCGAGGTCCTGGCATCTTGAGCTTGCGGTATGCATAATGCGGTACCGCATTGAATCTCGCAAATGCGGTTCGCCCGAGCAGTGCATGATAGCCACTGCGTAACGGGACTATATCGAAGATTAACTCCTCACTTTGGAAGTTATCCGGGGATCCGAAGACCACTTCCAGTGTGATTGAGCCTATGCAATGGGCCTCTACACCTGGTATGACGCCTTTGAAGGTCGTTTTTTGTGGGTTTGATCCTTGAGGGGTCTTTACCCATTTTGCGCACTGTGTCCTGATAAAGCAGGTTCATGCTACTGCCGCCGTCCATAAGGACTCGAGTGAGGTGAAATCCGTCAATGATTGGGTCTAGGACTAGTGCGGCGAATCCGCCATGACGGATACTAGTGGGGTGGTCCCTGCGATCGAAGGTGATCGGACAGGAGGACCATGGGTTGAACTTTGGGGCGACTGGCTCCAACGCATATATGTCCCTTAGCGCATGCTTCCGCTCCCTCTTGGGGATGTGGGTTGCGTATATCATGTTCACCGTCCGCACTTGTGGGGGAACCTCTTCTGTCCTCCGGTGTTCGGCGGCCGGGTGTCCTCCTCGTCATCGCTATGCAACCCCTTATCTTTGTTTTTGGCATTTAACTTGCCGGCCTGCTTGAACACCCAACAATCCCTGTTGGTGTGGTTGGCTGGCTTGTCGGGGGTGCCGTGTATTTGACACGAGCAATCGAGTATACGGTCCAAACTGGATGGGCCCGGAGTGCTTCTTTTGAATGCCTTTTTCCGCTGACCGGGTTTAGAGCCTTTCAATCCGGCATTGACTGCCGTATCCTCGGTATTGTCGCTGTTGATGCGGCGCTTGTGTTTGTTGCGACGTGACCTGTCATTGCCATCCTTGGTATCCGAAGTACCATGGTTCTTTGATATATTATTGCTGCGAGCCAGCCAGCTGGCTTCTCCCACGCAAAAGCGGGTCATGAGTGTCGTGAGGGCTTCCATAGATTTCGGCTTTTCTTGGCCAAGGTGCCGGGCGAGCCACTCGTCGCGGATGTTGTGCTTAAAAGCTGCAAGGGCCTCTGCATCCGGACAGTCGACGATTTGATTTTTCTTTGCCAGGAACCATGTCCAGAATTGCCTGGCCGATTCCTCTGGCTGCTGAATTATGTGGCTCAAGTCATCGGCATCAGGTGGTCGCACATAAGTGCCCTGGAAGTTGTCGAGGAATGCGGCTTCCAGATCTTCCCAACAGCCAATGGATTCTGCTGGCAGTCTGTTGAGCCAATGCCGAGCTGGTCCTTTGACTTTGAGTGGGAGGTATTTCATGGCGTGTAGATCGTCACCGTGTGCCATGTGGATGTGCAGGAGGAAGTCCTCGATCCATGCCCGCAGGATCTGTTGTGCCGTCGTATGATTCGATATTTACGGGTTTGAAACCCTCTGGGATTTGGTGATCCATTACTTCGTCTGTGAAGCATAGGGGGTGTGCAGCGCCTCTGTACTGGGCTATATCGTGACGCAGCTCAAATGAGTCTTGTCCGCTGTGTTCGGCGTGACCGGATTTACTTTTATTGTATCCGGCGTGACGGTTATTGTTGGGGATATTACTATTTGCTGAGACCCGCCCAGGAGGGGCCGGGTCAGCCCCAATGGCGGGTTACGCAAGAAGCCCAGTAAACATCCAAGATTGTAGTTTATTAAGTATTATAGAAGGCCCAAGGGCTTGAAGGTGGTTTACGGCCTAATATTATGAACCGCCATATGTAAGGAAAGACTTGTAAAGAAAGGCATGTAAAGAAACTCACCGAGCCGGACACGACTATGAGCCGGCCGGGACTCTGTAGGCCACTAGGCGTCAACCCATGTATATAAGGGGACGACCCGGTGGCGGCTTAGGGGACAGATAACAAATCAATAACCAAGCTGGCGAGTTGAGCCTCTTGGAGATCGAAACCCTAGCAATACCGAACCCAACTAGACGTAGGCTTTTACCTTCATCGTAAGGGCCCGAACTAGTATAAAAAATCTCTCGTGTCCTTTGTCCCGATTAACCCCTTTAAGCTTCCTAGTGCGATGGCCCTACAACTAAGTCCTTGCTCTAGGACATCTGCCGTGACAATTCCACGACAGTTGGCGCCCTCCATGGGGCCAGCACACGGTGGATTTGAGTTCTTGAAGGGCAACTTCGAAGGGCTCAAGGGATATGTTGTGGGCCGGATGACCAAGAGTCGTCGCGGCAAGCTCTACATCGACGACGAAGGCTGGGACACCGTGGCCGGCTCAATCGAGTACGGGTATCGGGTCCCCTTCGACGAAATTCACGTTTTCATCAGCCGGATCGGCGAGTCGGGCCCTGAGCCGGACGTCCACACCAACCTCATCGAAACGGCTCAGCGCACAAGGACCACCTGTGTTCAATCTGTCGTGAAGCATGCCTTCGTAGGCTGCATCCACGGCGGTGAATACTCTGAAGGATCGGTGGAGGGCGGTGAGACGGCCGTCCGTTCTGACACTGCATCATCAACGGGTGAGACGGACTCTTTGTACCAGCTACAAGACGGCATGCTCAGGGGCTGTTCAGATGGCAGCAGTACTCCGGACCCCCTTGAGCCGCCAAATTGGGCCGGAGTCTTCATGGCAGGGACACAGCCCGGGCAGAACTCTACCACAGCGGCAGCAGCAGCTACCGGGTCGCTGCAGCTGGGTCAGGAGACCCCGCGCGCCCCCCGGGTCAGATTCTAATGGACCTCATGGACAAACTGACAACTCTGTTAACTGTCGTGGTAGAGCTGCCGAATAAAGCCCAGCACGACGCAGAGGTGGCACACGTGCGTGGGGAGATGGTGCAAGCTAAGGAAAATCTAGCCGCAGAGGAAACCCGGATGGCAGCAGAGCGGGCGGCTTTGGATGCTTGTGCTCAACAACTTCAAGCGGAGACTTTCCGGCTTTCCGTGGACCTTAACGCATCAAACGAGGTCATGAGGAGGAGGCATCAGAAAACTCAATCACGTCTGCCTCTAACGCTTGATCCGAGGAACCTGTTCCATACACCCGGTGCTGGGGGGAGTAACCCGCCGGAGGCAAACCGGATCACGATACCCGACGCACTGGTTCAGCCACGTGCCACGGAGCCACCTCGTATAATTACCGCTCCACCTCATTATGTGCCAACACCGCCGGGTCACTTCTCCAACCCCTTGGAAAACCTCATCGCAGCGTCGGCTCGTTTGGCGGCTCTCCCAATGGAAGGCGACTCGCCAGCAGTAGTTGAAACATGAAGGGTAAGAGAACTTCTTCAAACGGCTCTGGCGCAGCAGGATGCATACTCATACAGTCGAGACATGATCCATTCAACTCCTTGCCCAAGCTAGAGCCCGAGTTACAGTAGGCGTATGGAGTCCGCAGATATGTCAAGCAATGCTCAGCGCCACAACCGGCCATACAGGCATGAGCCGGTGCGGGCTGGAGCCCTTACCTTGGCGAATCAGGAGAGGATTCGTCAAGAGGCGGAACGAGCAGCTCAAATGGCAGCAGATCAGGCGGCTCCTCAAACCTTTCCAGCTTATCCAGCAACCTCGGTTGAGGCAGGAGTGGCCACAAGAACCGGAGGCATGCCTTGCTTGGTGCCGGCCATACGCAATGAGCGTTTGCCAAAGGACTTCAAGGGACCTCGTAAAGTGCCTAATTACACGGCTGACCTACAGCCGGGGGCTTGGATTGAGAGTTATGAGATGGCTATGGAATTATTGGAGGTCAGCGATGCTGCTATGGCCAAGTATTTCACCATGATGTTAGATGGAACAGCTCACACTTGGTTAAAGGGATTGCCACCCAATTCTATCGGCTCATGGGCGGAGTTGAAAGCCCGGTTCATCCAGAACTTTAAAGACACGTGTAAGCAGCCTATGTCGATTGTAGACCTGACCAATTGCAAGCAAGAGGATGGTGAATCCACAACCCATTGGGTGCACCAGGTCAAGGAGATAATACATTCATCTGATAAGATGGATGCCGGCTCAGCGGTTTTAATGTTGGAGAAAAATTGCCTTTTTGAACCTCTGAAGCAGAAGCTGGGGCGGCTCAAGCGTGACTGTAATGACATGGGAATGTTGATGGCGGCTCTCATTAAGTATGCTGATTCTGATACCACCAAGGACCCGGTGTCTGACGAAGAAAAGGCAATGAAGGGAAAGAAGAACGACAACGGCAAGGGTCACTAGCATAACCCATCAAATCAGGGAGGTAATAAACGTAAGGTGGATGAGTTTGTTGCTAACACTAATGCACAGGGTGGTAATCAACGGCGCAAAGGTAGACAACCCCCTCGATCGGGCGGGTCAGGTCCCACCCTTGAGCAATTGTTAAATGAACCTTGTCCAAAGCACCGCACCCGGGAGAAGCCAGCCACCCACCCGTGGAAAGATTGTACGATCATGAAGGCGTTTAAAAATTCAAACACGTTTGATGGAGGTCACGGCCCAGGTGGCGGTTCAGGAGGAGGCGGTTTTCACGGCCCGGGCACCGGTTCAGGCGGAGGAGGTTTTCACGATCAAGGTTATCTTGGTCACCAAGGAGGATATAATCAACAACCGGGCCAAGGTAGTCAGCAGCAGCAATCCGGTTATCAGAGCAACCCGAAGCAGCTGAGTAGTGGGCAATACCATGTATTTACCACCAGTTTATGTAAGAGGGACCAGAAGCTTCACAAGAGGGCCGTCAATGCTGTTGACCCGGCGATTCCACGTTATCTGCGTTGGTCTGAGCAGCCTATTGTGTGGAGCAGAGAGGATCACCTGCGCCGGGTTGATAATCCGGGTCACTTGGCTTTGGTAGTGGCACCTCAGGTTGGTGGATACAAGTTTACTAAGGTACTCATGGATGGAGGCAGCAGCATCAACATCCTCTATTATGAGACATTCCGCCGGATGGGATTGACTGATAAAAATCTTAAACAATCCAACACTGTTTTTCACGGTGTGGTACCTGGTAAGTCGGCATACCCAGTTGGTAAGATTGATCTGGAAGTAGCCTTTGGGGATGAGTATGACTCCAGAGCGGAAAAATTAACCTTTGAGGTGGTTAAGATCAAGAGCCCATATCATGCTCTGTTTGGGTGGGCGGCTTATGCCAAGTTCATGACTCGGCCGTGTTACGTGTATTTACAGCTCAAGATGCTGGGTCATAAGGGCACCATTACAGTACATGGGAACCATAAGATAGACTTGGAGTGTGAAGAAGGTGATGCTGCCTACGCTGAATCTGTTTGTGCAATAGAGGAGTTAAAATTTTACAAGGATCATGTTGACCCGACAGACATGACGTCATTAAAGAAACCGACAACAGAGCATGAGCCGGTGTTGAAATTCAAATTAGCTGATGACACTAAGATGGTTGACTTTGTGCCTGGTGACTCATCCAAATAGTTCATCATCAACGCAAACTTCGATCCGAAATAGGAAAGCGTGCTCATCGAGTTCATCCGTGAGAATCGGGACATCTTTGCATGGCAACCTTCAGACATGCCGGGTGTCCCGAGGGAACTCGCTGAGCACACTCTTAATATTGATCCAAAGTTCAAACCTGTCAGACAGTTTCTCCGACGGTTCAATGAAGAAAGGCGCAAGGCCATTGGAGAAGAGGTGACCCGGCTCTTGGTAGCCGGGTTCATTGTGGAGGTCTTTCACCCCGAATGGTTAGCTAACCCAGTGCTTGTGCTCAAAAAGAATGGCACCTGGCGTATGTGTGTAGATTACACCGATCTGAACAAAGCTTGTCCGGCTGATCCTTTTGCTCTCCCCCGCATTGATCAAATCATTGATGCTACGGTGGGTTGTGCACGTTTGAGTTTCTTGGATGCTTATTCCGGTTATCATCAGATTAAGATGGCGGTCAAGGATCAAGAGAAGACATCATTTATTACTCCTTGTGGAGCTTTTTGCTATGTGTCTATGACCTTTGGGCTTAAGAGTGCCGAGGCGACTTACCAGCGGTGTGTGCAGAATTGTCTTCACGATCAAATTGGGCGCAATGTTCATGCTTACGTGGATGATATAGTGGTAAAATCCAGAAAGGAGGAAACCTTGGTCACAGATCTGAAAGAGACTTTCGATAATCTCCGGATCTACAAAATGATGCTTAACCCGGCCAAGTGTGTTTTTGGAGTCCTAGCTGGCAAGCTCTTGGGTTTTTTGGTGTTCAACCGAGGTATTGAAGCGAACCCGAAGAAAATCAAAGCAATTATGTCTTTAGCCAAACCAACGTGCATCCATAACGTTCAGCGGCTGGCAGGTCGTGTTGTGGCCTTGAGCCGGTTCATAAGTCGGTTAGGAGAGAAGGTAATGCCTTTGTATCAGATGATGAAGAAAACAGATGATTTTATTTGGAGTGATGCTGCAAATACTGCTTTTGAGGATCTTAAGGCACAGCTTGCTGAGCCGCCGGTTCTTGCTGCTCCAGTTGAAAAAGAGCCACTGTTATTATATGTGGCCGCCAACTCACGGGTTGTTAGTGTGGCTATTGTGGTGGAGCGCAAGGAGGCTGGCAAGGAACATCCGGTTCAATGGCCGGTTTACTATGTCAGTGAGGTGTTGATTGAATCCAAGCAACGGTATCCGCATTGGTAGAAACTCGTATATGAGGTATTCATGGCAAGCCAGAAGCTTAAACATTATTTCCAGGGTCACCCGATCACTGTGGTCAGCTCTGCTCCTTTGGGAGACATCATTCAAAACAGAGAAGCCACTGGACGAGTCGCCAAGTGGGAAATTGAGCTTGGGTCTCATGGGTTGAAGTATGTGCCGCGTACTGCGATCAAATCTCAAGCACTGGTTGACTTCATCAATGACTGGACAGAGATGCAGATGCCAGAAGAGAAACCATACAACACGTATTGGACTATTCATTTTGATGGGTCCAGACAGTTGGAAGGCTCGGGGCCTGGAGTTGTGTTAACTTCCCCACGGGGTGACAAATTTTGTTATGTGTTACGGTTGATGTTTCCTTGCACCAACAACGCAGCAGAGTATGAAGCCTTGATCCATGGTCTTCGAGTGGCAAAAGAGATGAGTTTGAGCCGGGTCAGATGTCTTGGTGACTCAGATCTAGTGGCTCAATAGGTATCTGGCAAGTGGAATTCCAAGGACCCTCTCATGGCGGCTTATCGCCGGGAGGTTGATGCTGTTGCAGGGCATTTTCAAGGTTATCAGGTGGAGTACATTGATCGTCAAAAGAACGAAGCGGCTGATGCCCTAAGCCGGTTGGGGTCTCAGCGTAAGCCGGTGCCACCTAACACCTTTTTGGATATTTTGCATAACCCCTCTGTCAAGTTGCCCACAGAAGAAGATTTAGCTGTTCCTGACCCGGAGGCGCAGTTGGTGGCGGCTCTTCACGTCATCCCAGATTGGAAAGTGCCGTTTTTGGCTTACATGACCCGGGGAGAGTTTCCAGTGGATGAGACCCTGGCTCGACAGATAACCCAGCGATCTAAGTCAATGACGATTTCAGATGGAGAGTTATATCATCGTAGTGTTTCCGGAGCGTTTCAGCGGTGTGTTTCCCCCGAAGAAGGTCAAGAAATCCTTCGTGAGATCCATGAAGGTGATTGTGGTCATCACACCGGGTCAAAATCTTTGTTGGCCAAGGCGTTTCGTCATGGTTTTTACTGGTTGGCGGCTCACGCTGATGCAGAAGATCTGGTCAGTAGATGATCTATTGTGAGTACAGTGGGGTTTTACGCCCAAACTACGAGTGTCGTGTTCTCCACGGGGACTAGGCGACAGCAACGATGCTCGGCTAAAGCTAGGTGACAGAATTCAGATGATGATTGCGAGGAAATATAGACCTAAACTAACCAAAGTCGATGACAAAGAAAATGCAAAGAGCACAGGGAGATTCAGATTTTACTCATTGTCTTTTTGGTGTTTTCGTAATGCTTGAGAAATTAAAATACTAACATCAATGACAAGGGAAGACAAAAGACATGGACATATATATCTAGCAAGCATAAGACAGAAAGAGGAAACTAGATTATGGGACAACAGGAAAAAGTTTATATCACAAGCATATATGTCACAGGTACATAGGTAATACAGAGACTAGTTATTTAGATGGGTTCAAACACATACAAAGTTAACTAGTACACAAGGTGAACACACACAAATACTAGAAGGTTACTAAATCACAGAGCAAGATTTCAATGACAATTATTTCTCACAGCCTAAAGTAACATGAGTCAAGTATTATATATTACAAGTACCAAATAGAACAAGCTACAGGTTACCAACACTCTTAAAATCTGAATATTAAAAAGTTTTACACATCTCAATTCTGAACATTACACTACTCAAAGATTACAGAAATTTAGAGAATAGAGAGAGGGAGAAAGAGAGACAGAGAAAGATGACTGCAGCAAGTTGGTGAAGAGGAGCAGCTGGACATCAGGGGCGTTGGAGAGGAAGTGCAGTAGTAGGAGGCATTGAGAGGAGAAGCAACAGTAGTATGAGAGGAGCAGCAGAGAGAGTTGAGGAAAGGATTGGCAGTAGGGGAGCAGCGAGCAGCAGAGATCAGCAAGGGGGCGCAGTAGAAGAAGAGCAGCAGCAAAGGGATTGAAGGAGGAGAAGAGAGGTGGAGGAGCAGCGAGGGGAAGAAGAAGGGCAGCAGTGAGGCAGGGGAAGAAGAAGGCAGTGGCAGAAGGCAAGATCGCGCGGGGCACCAGACCCCTGGTCTGGTAGGGCGCGCGAGCGATAGTGGTGAAGGGGTGGCGCTGATGGATGGTGCAGCGGCGCGAGGTGGTGATGGAGTGGATGGATGGTGGTGTATGGAGGTGCTGGTGGACGGAGGGCGCGGTGGAGCGGTGGTGCGCCGCCATGCCAGCCTGGCCGCGGCGACGGCCAGAGGTCGAGAAGAAGGTTGGGGGAGGGGGAGATGTAGCCAGGCCCAAAGGGGATCGGTGGCTAGCGCTAGGGATTTGATCCCACGATCAGATTTGCCACTCTTTTGATTTGGCCCTCCTACTCCCTTCTTTCTTCCCAAGCACATCCCTTCCCTTCTCTAGTTTGGCCCTCGGTTTCTTCTTCCTTCATGCTCAGGTACCCCTTCTTTCTTTCCCGTCCTTGTCTTGTATTCTTCGGCCTCTTAGTCAGAATCTTGAGGTTTATAGTGCCTTTGCGCACTTTTCTGCAGAAGAAACAAATGACGAGTAAATGATCTTTTATATGATTTTCATTCAAATATATCATAGTTCACAGCAAGAATGGATCGTCGGATCACAATAAATGGTGTGTTTGTGTGCCAAAATATGAATAGGCAATGTACTTATCAATAGATGTGATGGATGTCAAAAATTTGCACGACGAGCGCATGTGCCGGCTCAAGAGCTCCGGATGTTTCCAATCACTTGGCCGTTTGCGGTCTGGGGGCTTGACATGGTGGGACCTTTCAAAAGATCTAATGATAAAAAGACACATCTCCTGGTGGCAGTTGATAAATTTACCAAGTGGGTTGAGGCGGAGCCTGTGAGTAAGTGTGACGCGGCCACGGCGGTTTAGTTCATGAAAAAGGTGATCTTCCATTTTGGTTTTCCACACAGTATTATCACTGACAATGGCACTAATCTGTCCCAAGGGGCTATGGAGGAGTTTTGTCAACGAGAGCACATCCAGCTTGATGTTTCTTCTGTAGCTCATCCTCAATCCAATGGTCAAGCTGAGAGAGCCAATCGGGAAATTTTGAAAGGGCTCAAACCCCGGCTTATGGTTCCCTTACAGCGAACGCTGGGTTGTTGGGTAGAGGAGTTACCCTCGGTACTGTGGAGTATCAACACCACACCCAACAGGTCTACAGGTTACACACCTTTCTTCATGGTTTATGGAGCAGAAGCAGTGTTGCCTAGTGACATCCGTCATGACTCGCCCCGTGTGGCGGCTTATGTTGAAGCCAATAATGAACAAGCCAGACAGGATGCACTTGACTTTTTGGATGAAGAAAGAGACTTAGCGGTAGCCCGGTCAGCAATTTGTCAACAGGACCTACGTTGTTATCACAGCCGCCGGGTTAAATCCAGGACTTTTCAGGAAGGCGACTTGGTGCTCCGTCTCATTCAGGATCTGTCAGATGCACACAAGTTATCCCCACCTTGGGAAGGACCCTTTGTGGTCAGTAAGAACTTAAACAACGGGTCATATTACCTTATTGACGTTCGAGAGCACCAAGACTCACGTAAGTCGGAGAAAGAGACCCGCCGGCCGTGGAATATTGCTCAACTTCGGCCATACTACACCTGAGCCGCCGGCTCTCATCATGTACATACTTTAACATTGTATATACCATGTTAAGCAATAAAGTAAGACCATCGGTCTATTTTCTTTTCAAAGATTATGCATCTTTGTTATTTCTTATCTTTCAAATGACTATTAAGGATCTGATCATATTTGAATCAAGTTTAACCTTTTTTGGTCCAGCTTATGATCGTATCTGAATCTAGCTGCAATCTCATGGTCACTTGGGGGCTTCCTGTTCAAACATAGGTCGTATTCAAACCAAAGAGAACATAGCTGTCGTAACCCTCTTGTTCGGCTCAAAGCCAAACTCACTTGGGGGCTTCTTGATCATATCCGAATCATAGTTTAAACCCTTTTGGGTCCAACTTGGATCGTATTCGAATCAGGGTCGTTAAAAACCTCTCAAGGTCATTTGGGGGCTTCCTGTTCAAACATAGGTCGTGTTCGAACCAAAGAGAACATAGCTGTCGGTACCCTCTTGATCGGCGCAACGCCAAAGCCACTGGGGGCTATATGGTCGTATTCAAACCTTAGCTTAACCCCTTTGGTCCGCTTTACTGATCGTATTCAAATCAGAAACCCCCAACCTTTTGAATACAGGGTTAAATCATGCTTATTATCTGTTACTTGCTTTTTAGTTTTTGTTGTTTCAATATTACAAACAATTAGCTTGGTCTTCTTCACGGGCTCGACTATTTGACAACACAGCTGCCCGGCTCATTCACACCGGCGGCTTACGGATCAAAAGATGCAACCTATCAAGGTATAGCAATCATTGAGTATTCAAAAAAGCATCAGGAAACAGACTCCCATAAAAGGTGTTTTATGCGCGACGGCATAAGCAAAGCATACAGTATTTTCACAACTAAGTTATTACAAGGCTTTATAAGCCCATGAAGATGATCATTGTTCCTCCCTCACCGGTTCACCACCTTCTGTTGGCTAGAAGTTGGGTTTTGACCAATCAAAACCGTTCACGGTGACATATTCGGCTTCATCGTCGATCAGGTCGACCGGGTCAATTTCTGGGGCAAATGTATCTTCTCTCACCGGTGGGATCAAATTTGTTACCTTCTATGAGGGAGTGGTCATCTTCTTATTCTCACTATCAAAACCCGGCTGGTATTTATCAAGATTGGTATCATCTCCAAGGATAGTTGCTTGAGGCCGGACTCCGCGCACGCAAGCCATGAAGTCATCCTGATCAAAAGGAGACCCGTCTTCCTTCACGGTGGGATAGCCTCTGGCCACGTCCGCCGGGTCTAGGTCTGGCACCCAAGCCTTGGAGCGACTCAGGGCAGTCAAAGCTCTGGCTCGCGCACAGGAGCATTTTACTTCTTGAAACCTGGTAGGAAGGATGGACAGTTTCATCAGGATGTCGCTAAGCCGGTTGGGTCCTTGATTAGCAGGAGAGATGGCGGCCAGAGCCCGATGTGCGCCAATATACAGTTGTTCAACCAAAGTATATACTGCCTTCAGTTTAATCAACGGTTCTTGGCTCAGATTTTTGCTTCGAGGACTTGCATAAATTGTACACGCAAAGTCAGTTGGCAGATTAGATTCTGGATTTGCAAACATCACACAAAAGTTAGTCAGACAGCTTACCAAAGATAGCAACTACCATTTGAGAAACCCGGCCCTTTAACCCGTTCAACTCTGTTGAAATCTCTTTCAGAGCTATTTCGGCCGTCTTAGCGCGTTGGGTCAAAAGCGTTTTTTCCTCTGCCCAAGTTTTCTCCTTGGCAGCAAAGCCGGTCTTTAAATTTTCCATTGCAGAGAGACTTATTTTCAGTTTGGAGTTAGTGGATTTGATTTCTGTCTCCTGACTCGCTAGTCGGGTCTTTGCATCAGTCAGTTGAGAGTTCAATTCAGATAAGGCATTCTGCAAAACATTCAGATGAGTCAAGATTTGGTTCCAAAGTTCAAAAATCAAGATTCAAGTCTCAAGTACTTTACAAAAAACCACTTGACACTTGGGGGCTAATGTATGCCAAATCAAATTTCTACGACTCTACAGACATATTTAAGTCCCAAGTACCTTACACAGTAACAATACTTGGCACTTGGGGGCTAATGTATGCAGTTCAGCAAGTTTATCAAGGTTAAGCCGGAGTATTAAGTACTTTTAAGACGGTCTCAAAACAATTTAAAGTACCGGTTCATTTATGATCAAAATGAGTCGGTCCTTGGGGATTACAGGTGGGGCTTTGTTATATTAAAGTCAAGAAAAGATTCAAAGGTAAAGGTCTCAGCCTATATTTTAAAGTCTACAAGTTATTCCGGTTCTCTCATAATCTAAAGACTTGGGGGCTGAAGGAATACAGATAAGCCGGAAAAACGTACCTCATATTTTAACTGTAGCTGCTTGACCATCTCAATCTCAGAATCACGGCTGGAGTGTACATGATTAAGATAGCCGGACAAAATATCATTCGCATTGAGACGGTCATAGTTGGCAACGTCAAAGAGAACTTTTTGCCTCTCCAACGCCTCTTGTTTTGCTGTACACCGAGCCAGTACGGTTGGGTTCCCCGGCTCAATAAAGTGTCTCCCGGTAATTTGAACATCTTGTGCAGGCGGAGACGGCGGGTAGGCTGAGCTTGATGGTCCGGTTGTAGAAGGGTTCACAGTGGTTTCATCAAATGACGGCTCAGGAGGATTTGCTTCGGTGTCAACAGGCGGGTCTTCTTGAGCGTCAGCTAATGGAGAAGGCGGCCTAGCCGGGTCAGATGCCAGCACCGGCGGGTCTTCCACCGGTTTAGCTGCCTTCGCTTTTTTGGATTTAGCTTGACCACTAAGAAAAAAGGTTGCAGGATTGTTAGTATAAAGGTACAATTGAACAAACCGAAAGAAAGGAGGATTTCTAATTACCCAGGAGCAGTCTTGAAAGCCGGGAATTGCGTTTGCGATGAGTCGCCAGAAGAGCGAGACACCTCCTGAAAGGATAAAAAAGAATTAAAAGAAATACAAGGAGAAGAATCCATTAAACAGAGTTAAAGACAGAAATAAGTAAACCTCATTCGGACGTTTCCGAGCAGTTTGTTGAAGAATGGTAGCCGGTTCATCTTCAATCCCCGCTTGACGGCGGCTTTCATGTTGCTGCTTTTTCAAACGAAAGTTGGGATCCAAGTGAGCTAAAGGGTTAGAAAACCTTACTTTACGGATCACTCGTCGAACTTTGTGTCTTGGTAAGGGCTCTAAGTCGGAGGATATGATAGTTACCTCTGCTTCCTCGGCCTGACTAGCCCCAGTGTCATCCTGGTAATGATTAGTGTCAATAAGATTGTTAAAAAATTGGCCAAGGGAATCAAGGGCTACCTCCGAATCAGACGTGTCATCAAGCTTCATCAAATCTTCAGCAGTGTTCTTCTTTTTCTTCTTCGACTTTCGGGTTGTTTTCTTGGCATTCATGGCGGCGGCTTTCACCTTCTTGGCAGCCTTGTGGTCATATTTCACTTTCCAAAAGTCAGAGTTGGCCTGTAGACAGGCAAAGACAAGATGAAAGGTCAGTGCTAAACAATACGGCTAGGTAAAATACAAAGGAAAAGAGATCAGAATAACCTTACTTCTGGCGACGAGTTAAGTTTACAGAAGGGATTTAACCCAACAATACTGCAGTCTTCATATTTCCCATTCACCAAAAGGTTTGACATTGAGACAATATCTTCTTCGGTTAGTTCAACCGGGCTATGACGAAGAGAGTCGTCTGGGCCTCCACCATATTCATACATCAACTTTGATCGACGGCTTAAAGGAATAACTCGCCATGAGATCCAGCAGCGGGTCAGATCAAATCCAGTCAACCCGTTCCCTAACAGAGCATTGATCTTTTTGATGGATGGCATCAATCTCTTGCGTTCACCAACAGTGAGTTTATCTGGAAGCGCGAACTTGGAGTCAAGACGATCGGGGCGGTAACCTGGCAGTGGCTTCTCGTTTGCTGGTGAGATGTCCTGATAGTAGAACCAAGTTTGGTTCCAGTCCTTTGGGTGACTTGGTAAGACTATGAGAGGGAAGACAGCACCCTGTCGGCGCTGAATTGAGATGCCTCCAAGCTCTAAGCTAAGGCCATTGGTGCACTCGTTCTGCCGGTTCAGATAAAAGTATTCTCTAAACAGCTCTACGGTCGACTCTTGCTGAAGATACACCTCACAGAGCACTTGGAAGTTACAAATATTAGATATGGAATTGGGCCCTATGTCCTGAGGATGGAGTTTGAAAAAGTGAAGGACCTCTCTGGAGAACTTTGAGCCGGGCGGTGAGAGGCCACGGTTCATGTGGTCAGTAAAAACAATCACTTCGCCGTCTCTTGGATTGGGTCGTTCTTCTTCCGGGTCAGGGGCACGGTAAGACATGACGACTTTTGATGGCAGAAATCCTATGATGAAGAACTCTTTTAAACGTTCCTCAGTTATGGTTGAGGGAACCCAGTTACAGATGGTTGGCGTTTTGGACGGCATGATGTGCAAGGAACTGAAAAAAGCAACATGTTGGTTCAGCTTAACGATGAGATTAACAGTTGAGGGATGAATATGCAAAACAAGTAATGGCGGCTGAACTAAGGGCTAATGACATATAAGGAAAAGAAAGTCGGTGCAGTAAGCCGCCATGACTATAGATTCTTTCAGAAAGTGGATTCAGCTAAGTATTGGGACAAACAAGTTTCCCAAAATGGTTAATATTATTTCAGATCAAATGGATGTTTAGAATGAAAAAATTTCTAGACCAAAAAATACAGTCCAGATGAGTTCATCAGATCTAAACATAGCTCTTGTAGCAGAAAAAGGAGTCTGCTAATATCAAAAGGAGGCACCAAACATCTACTGCATGAACATACATCTCTTTTGGATCAGAAAGAGGAGGCAGTAGAAGAACTATGAAGACGTATGATGAACTACGCAGAACACGCAGGAGCTTGGAAACCCTAATGAAGATCTGAGGCATGAAGGAAAGAAGGCTTACGGTTGCAGGTCTACTGCGGAGGTCGCGGCGGGTTCTCTGGATCGGATCAGGTCGATGCAGCGGCCAGAGTCGACGACGGAGATAAGGCGCGGCGGCGGCGAAGCTCGAGCAGTAGTAAGGTCGCGAGAGGAAGAAGACAAAGAGAGAGAGAAGAATGAGGAAGGTCGGGGCGAGCCTATTTATAAGGAAAGATGCGAACAGACGGGCGCGAAAATCAAGGGAGAACCGAATAATGGTTATCCAGCTTTATAGGCGCCTCGATTCTCGGGAAGCATTAAAGATAAAAAGATCCGTTGGAAGATGATGTCATGAAAATCTTTTGCGTTTTCAAGAGATGACGTCACAGCGGGTTACAAGGGAATTTTAGTAAAGATAAGAAGATGGATTTTTTGGCTAAGTATGGAAGATTGACAAAGAATAAAGTTCAAAGTCAACCTGGGCCTAATGTTGGGGATATTACTATCAGCTGAGACCCGCCCAGGAGGGGCCGGGTTAGCCCCAATGGCGGGTTACGCAAGAAGCCCAGTAAACATCCAAGATTGTAGTTTATTAAGTATTATAGAAGGCCCAAGGGCCTGAAGGCGGTTTACGGCCTGATATTATGAACCACCATATGTAAGGAAAGACTTGTAAATAAAGTCACCGAGCCGGACACGATTATGAGCCGGCCGAGACTCTGTAGGCCACCAGGCGTCAACCCATGTATATAAGGGGACGACCCGGTGGCGGCTTAGGGGACAGACAACAAATCGATAACCAAGCTGGTGAGTTGAGCCTCTTGGAGATCGAAACCCTAGCAATACCAAACCCAACTAGACGTAGGCTTTTACCTTCATCGTAAGGGGCCGAACTAGTATAAAAACTCTCTCGTGTCCTTTGTCCCGATTAACCCCTTTAAGCTTCCTAGTGTGATGGCCCTACAACTAAGTCCTTGCTCTAGGACATCTGCCGTGACAATTCCACGACAGTTATCGTCTCGCATAGTGGCGCGCCCTCGTGATCCGAAGATCGATCTTGCGTGTTTTGCTTTGTCCTCCAATACGTCTCGTAGGTCTGGCGTATTTCCCCATGCCTTGACATTTTTATTTGAGTGGCGTCGAGGTGCGGGCTGAGCTTTTGGCTGGAATGCCTCTTTGTCGTGGCCACGAGGTGGCCGATCAGCCGCGTCATACGCTGGAGATGTAGGTTTTGGTGCTTCCACCTCCAGTCGGGGTAGCAACCTGCTCTTTGGGTAACTCTTGGAGGGGCGTTCGAGTTTATATTCCTCGGCCACAAAGACTTCAGTTCATCTGTCAGCTAGCAAATCTTGATCAGCTTGAAGCTGCTGTTGCTTTTTCTTAAGGCTATTTGCCGTGGCTATAAGCCGGCGCTTGAAGCGCTCTTGTTTGACGGGATCCTCAGGCACGACAAATTCGTCGTCGTCTAGGCTTGCCTCGTCTTTGGAGGGAGGCATGTAATTATCATCCTCCGCCTCTTCATCTGCCGCTCTCTCGGGAGGGCTAGCTTCTCCATCCTCCTGTTCTAAATCTTGCCAGAGGGGATTGTTGTCATCTTCGGCACTGTCCGGAGTGCTATTATCTCTTGTGCCGGTATCACCGCTTTTGCCTTGGCGAGACTTAGAGCGGCACCGCTGACGTCGGCGCTTGGGTTGCTTCTTGGAGGGGTCATCCTCCGCTGTCCCGTCGCCATTGCCTTCTTTGGGTGTGTCCACCATATATATGTCATATGACGAGGTGGCTGTCCAGTGCCCTGTGGGCAGTGGTTCTTGTTCGCCTCCTGCATCATCGTCCATGCCGTCGATGTCTTTGTAGTCGAAGTCAAGCATGTCGGTCAAATCGTCGACAGTGGCTACTAAGTGGGTGGTGGGTGGGCGGCGAATTTCTTCGTCATCTGCATCCCAATCCTGCCAGACATAGTTCGGCCAGGACTCTCCTGACAAGGAGAGAGACCTTAATGAGTTCAATATGTCGCCGAAGGGCGAGTGCTGAAAAATATCCGCGGAGGTAAACTCCATGATCGGCGCCCAGTCAGATTCGATAGGCACGGGCGCAGGCGGTTCGGAGTCCGTGGCCGGGGAAGGATCCGGCAGCTTGGCATCACAGCTCTCGTGAAGGGTAAGGTCGATACTCGGCTCGATCACCGCTGAGGATACGGCCTCCGTGGCGGGGTCTATCCACCCGTCCATGGATGGCGCAACTGGTTCCGAATTGAGGGTCGGAGCGGTTGCTGGTGCGATCTCCTGAACACTGTCCGATGGTAGAGCTAAATCATGCTCATCGTGACCGTGTGGCACACTAGGCAGGGGCTTGAATCCGTTGAAGATCAAGTCTCCGCGGATATCGGTCGTGTAGTTTAAGCTTCCAAACCTGACCTGGTGGCCAGGGGCGTAGCTCTCGATCTGCTCCAGATGGCCAAGCGAGTTGGCCCGCAGTGCGAAGCCGCCGAATACAAAGATCTATCCGGGGAGAAAATTCTCACCCTGGACTGCATCGCTATCGATGATTGAAGGAGCCATCAAGCCTAATGATGACGACACAAAGGAACTCTCAACCACCAATGTCGGTGTCAAAACCGGCGGATCTCGGGTAGGGGGTCCCGAACTGTGCGTCTAAGGCGGATGGTAACAAGAGGCAGGGGACACGATGTTTTACCTAGGTTCGGGCCCTCTTGATGGAGGTAAAACCCTACGTCCTGCTTGATTTATTATTGATAATATGAGTAGTACAAGAGTTGATCTACCACGAGATCAGAGAGGCTAAACCCTAGAAGCTAGCCTATGGTATGATTGTATGTTGTCCTACAGACTAAAACCCTCCGGTTTATATAGACATCGAAGGAGGCTAGGGTTACACAAGGTCGGTTACAAAGGAGGAGGTATGCATATCCGTATTGCCTAGCTTGCCTTCCACGCCAAGTAGAGTCCCATCCGGACACGGGACGAAGTCTTCAATCTCGTATCTTCATAGTCCAACAGTCCGGCCAAAGGATATAGTCTGGCTGTCCGGAGACCCCCTAATCCAGGACTCCCTCAGGTAGGTTAGAGGCTTGACATGGCAATATGGGAGGCATGATATAGCAAGTGGTAGGTATCACGGCATGGCAAAAGAGCGAACAACTAGCAAGGAAAGATAGAAGTGATTTCGAGGGTATGGTCATCTTGCCTGCAAAGTTCTCAGAGTTGACGAAAGCTTGATCCTCGTAAGCGTACTCAACGGGTTCCTTGATCACGCACTCGTCTCCCAGCTCTACCCAAAGCAAGAACACAAGCAAAAGACCAACAATCAATCACGATGCAATGCGCAAGCAACATGATGCAAAACATGGCATGATATGCGGGCTGTGATATGCAATGCATATGCGTGCTTCGGAAAGAAAATATTGAATCAGGCATCAACTAGGCAAACCAAGTGCGCCGCTGGAAAGATGAGATGATTTCGATCGAAATCGATATAAAGATCACCGGAATCGGATGCACAGTTTGCAAATGGCTAGCAAAACAAGAATGGCACAATTCTGTGATTAACAGCACGATGCCATCTAGAATGCAACAAGAAACTAAGCTACTGCACTCCAAATATCAACAAAGCACATGGCAGTGATCTACTCAAGATGATTGACAAAATATGAACACTGAGATACGGCTAAATTACACAAGAGCAGGTTCAAACAAGCATGGCAAAAGTGCAAAAGATATCAGCTTCACAAACTTAGTGAAAATATCAACATGCCAGGAATTAACATCAGGAAGCAATGTTTATAGCAAGCAAACAGCATGCTACAGGAACAGATCATAGCAAAACAAGGCATGGCATGAATCTACTCAAAGCATATAACAAAAGTCCCTTACTGACCATAAGTCAAAAAGGATCAGAAGATATGATGGCACCCATGTAAACATAGCAAGTTTCGTTAACAGATTCAGACTTAGCAGAAAACTGAGCATGGCAAAACAGAGTTATGAAGGCATCTTTGAGAGCTCTATTCACTAAACACAAGGCATTGCATGACAATATAAGCATAGCATCAGCAAGATGGCATGTTCATACGACTAACCATTGCAATAGAAAGTTCATAGCGTGCATGGATCAACTACAACAACCATGGCAAAATTGATTAACATGTAAACATTCTGCCAGGAACATTTTATAGCAAAAGTAGAGCAAGATTAAGACATGCTAGAGCACTCCATAAATGCAAACAGGGGCATGGATGGATAGAGCATAACCATTTGTCAAGACCATCCTTAATGAAGATACTCAAAACAAGCATGGATCACTCTATAGCAACATGAATACATGGCATAAAAATAACAGCAGAGCAATGACTTAGTGAAATACTAAGTCTCTGAAATCAGCAATATCACGAGAGCTACTTTGCCTGCTTGTGCTAGTCACCACAAAGATCACAAAACTATATGGCATACACCCCTGTAAAGATGGCATGGCATATATCAAAATACATGTAGAGCTCATGCCCATATGCAGCACACAAAAAATGTAACAAAAATGACAAATCCTCTTATTCTGATAAGAAACATCACCTAACAATTTATAGCACTCTTGCATCAGCTATTTGGGCATCAAGATGAACTCAAACAAGCATGTCACAATGGAACAAAATGAAGAGCACATCATGATGAACATTTTGATATCTCATGCGCATGAAACGGAGCTACGGACATGGAGTTATGATGCAATGAACAGGACATAAAATCATCACAGAATTGGGACTTAGAGAGAAAAACGACCTCGAGGGGGAAGAAGTCAACGGCGGCGGATCTCGCCGGACATGGCCGGAGAAGGTGGGGAAGAGACGGATCGGTGGCGGTGGAGGCCGTATCCGGGCGCGGTGGGGTAGGGGAGGCGGTGGGCGGTGGATCCGGGGCGCCAAGCCCGGATCTGGCCAGAGCGAGGTGTTGCGGCGCCCTCCGGTGAGCAGCTTCGCCGGCGGAGTGGAGGACGCGCGGTGGAGGCGAGGCGGGGTTGCGCGGGCGGCGCTCGCAGGCGGCGTCGGCCGGCGAGGAGAACGGCAACGAGGTGGAGCTCGCCGGCGAGGAGCGGCGCCGGCACCGGTGGCGGACGGCGGCGGGGCTGGAGCGGGCTTTGGCGGCGGTGGTTCGGGCCCGTGCGGGCCCATGATGGGCTCCGCGGGACGGCGGTGCGGGGACGGCGGCGGTGGACAGGTGGCAGCCTCCGGTTGGACCGGCCATCGGTGCAGACGCGTCCGGCGGCGGCGGACATGTCCGGCTCGGCATTGAGGGGAAAAAATCTAGGGTTTTAACCGGGATTTCGGGGGAGATGCACATATTTATAGGTAGGGGGAGTTTGGAGTGTCCAAATGAGGTGCAGTTCTCAACCACGCGATCGTGATCCAACGGCGGAGGACATGGAAGAGGTTTGGATGGGTTATTGGGCCATTTTAGAGGGGTGTTGGGCTGCAACACACACGAGGCCTTTACGGTTCCTCGGTTAACCATTGGAGTGTCAAACGGTCTCCAAATGGCACGAAACTTGACATGCGGTCTACTGGTGGTGTACCAAGGCCGCTTGGAAAATCTCGGTCCATTCAGAGAAAGTTTAACACCCGCTCACGAAAAGAGGCAAAAGGGGGCGCCGGAGGACATAGGAGTGTCGGATTGTAAAACAGACAACGGGGAAAATGCTCGGATGCATGAGATGAAGATGAATGCAAATGCGATGCACATGATGACATGATATGAAATGTATGACATGAACAAAATGCAAAACGAAAGAAAAAACCCAACCACGAAGGGAATCTCATATCGCATCTCCGGAAAAGGCAAGAATGGAGTTACAATTATGGAAAGTTGCATCCGGGGCGTTACAATACTCCACCACTACGAGCGGATCTCGTCCCGAGATCTAGGATGGCACCGGAGGGAAAACAGAAGAGAAGAGGTAAAACTAAGTTGCTTCTTTGACAAACGAGTGAAACCAAAGAACCTTGAGATGTTAAACAATTTTGAGAAAAGAATACAACGAAGATGAACGAAGTTGAAAACACTCTGTTAGAAAAGAGGAACAAGGAAGAATAAATTCGGACAGCACTCCGGTTGAAAAGAGATGCAAGACTTGATAGGATGAAAATGACTTGAGCAGAGGACACAACACTCCGGATAAATGGATAAGCACGAAAAGAGCACGGTCCTCACAACTTGAGATGATGAGAGAAGAGAGAAACATCACACTGCCTCTGGAAGAAGAAAGAGTATAGATCATTGAAATGAAAGGATGGAGAAGAAAAGGCCAACTTATGCCACAAGTGAGCTTGCATATCACCCTTCACAGAAAGTTATAACGGAGTTGTTGGAAAACCAACAACGAAAAGGATAAGCTTGATGTGGGCTTATAGAAGACATCTCAAAATTATGAGGTGACAACTTGCCACTCACAGAAAAGATTTTATTGGGAGCTAGAAAAAGATAGAAATCTTCTTCAGTCTTCAAATACAGAGAATGACGATGAGAAAGACCACCATGAATTGTTGAGATACTCCGGGATGACGAATAGAAAGGTTGAGCCAACGGTGAAAAGAATTTGACAGATCTTGGAGAAATACATATGACTGATGATAATTCATTCTTACGTCAAACTTTGAAAGATTTAAGAATAACTCCGGGAAAATAAGAAGAGTCAGGTAAGATCCTGGGAAAGACCTGTGGGTTAGGGCCCACTCAAGATAAACACCGTTGAACGATTACTTGAAAGGAGATTGCACTGGTGGAATTAAATGGCTTGAATGAGATAACAACCTCAAAATAGGTGGAACGGATCTTGAATGAAATGACGAGCCTTCTGAGATATCTTCAGCACTCCCGAACAAATGAATAGCGAGAGGTGAAAGATTAAGAGGTGCAACGGCATGGGAAAGCATTTGACACGAGAAAAGGATATGATCGAAAAATCTTGACTTGAATCCACCGAAGAAGAAAAGAATGAAGAATGACGAACTTGAAGTTTCGTTAGCATCTTCATGAAGAATCACCAGATAAGGACATTGATGGAAAAGAATGCAGAGACTTCACATCCATAAAATAAATACTTGATTAAGAAATCTTAGTCCTCGAAGAAAAAGGGTGAGAGGGCGGGAAAACAAGGACAACTTCGGACGGATGAAACAAACACCATTGAGAAACTTAGAATTGATCTTGCAGATGTTGAAATGATCGGATCCACTTGAAGAGAAACACGTCGGTTGAAGAAGGATTGACATTACAATCTCGATTATCATGAAGGATTAGTATTCACATAGAAATATGAGAACACCGCTTAGGAAAGGTATGGATTCAACATTTGACATTGAAGCAACTCGAACACCACAACAAAAACAAAACAAGGATTGGCTTACAAAATAAGCCGGAACAAACATATGAAGATCCCATATCATATCATGTGTCTGTTGGAAAGATATCCTACGTGATACTTGAATTCCCACTTATAAACTCCCGAAACTTTCTGGTTATGCAATCGGGTGTTGGGAATACAGGGGAAGCATAATATCTCACCCAAACTAACAATTCCTACATCCAGCTGTATCCATCCTTCAACACATGACCAAGAAACCTTCGTAAATCATGTACCTCAACCTTCAAAAAGCATTCGTTATACAAGTTATGGCAATACTCCCGAACTCCCGCCCCAGTACTGGGTGGCGTCGAGGTTATCTCACCAACCACTGCATAAAAGAGATTTTCGATGTCGGCGAACTCAGGTATTCCAGAACTGCAACGATAAAATTGTGACGACAACACCTCGGAGTTCAACTCCCCGGGACACTGCCACAACCCCTAAATGTCAGGAGGCACCAAGAACAATGTTCTCGTCACAAAACCATCAGAACGATTCCAAGATACCCGCATGATCCTAAAAAAATCGTGAAATTTGAGGAGAGGAGAGTCAAAACTTCTACGTCAGGAGGCCTCACCAGAGCGATGAACGGACTGAGGAGTAAAAATAATCCTACTCTTCGATATATATAATCCTATAAGACTCAAAACATTTTTCCAGACTCAACAGCGTTAGCAATTCGATCAAGCAGAGGGCTCCTAAGTCGGGGAAGGCTCTGATTACGAACTTGTACCACCCACGATGCGGCTATATCTCCCACGTGTTGGAGCACGACTTAGAGGCATAACCGCATAGTAGGCATGTCGCAAGAGGGGTAATCTTTACACACCCCATGTACTGAATCAGAAAGGGATAAAGAGTTGGCGTACAATCGCCACTTCACACAATACATAAATATATCATACATCATTCAAGAATACAATCAAGGTCCGACTACGGAACCAAAATAAAAGAAGAAAACCCCAAATGCTAGATCCCCGATCGTCCCAACTGGGCTCCACTACTGATCAACCGGAAATGAATCAAAACAATGACCAAGATCTTCATCGAGCTCCCACTTGAGCTCAGTTGCGTCACCTGCGCTGGCATCATCGGCACCTGCATCTGTTTTGGAGGTATCTGTGAGTCACGGGGACTCAGCAATCTCACACCCTCGCGATCAAGACTATTTAATCTTAAGGGTAGGAAAGGGTAGTGAGGTGGAGCTGCAGCAAGCACTAGCATATATGGTGGCTAACTTACGCAAAAGAGAGCGAGAAGAGAAGCAAAGCACGATCGAAAAGCTAAAAGTGATCAAGAAGTGATCCTGAAACTACTTACGTTCAAGCGTAACACCAAAACCGTGTTCACTTCCCAGACACCGCCAGAAAGAGACCATCACAGCTACACACGCGGTTGATGCATTTTAATTAAGTTAAGTGTCAAGTTCTCTACAACCGGATATTAACAAATTCCCATCTGCCCATAACTGCGGGCACGGCTTTCGAAAGTTCAAAACCGTGCACGGGTGTCCCAACTTAGCCCATCACAAGCTCTCACGGTCAACGAAGGATATTCCTTGTCCCGGGAAGACCCGATCAGACTCGGAATCCCGGTTACAAGACATTTCGACAATGGTAAAACAAGACCAGCAAAGCCGTCCGATGTGCCGACATCCTGATAGGAGCTGCACATATCTCATTCTCAGGGCAACACCGGATTGTCCAAACTTCCGGTAGGCCAGCCTAGAGTTGCCCCTAGTGGCCACCGGCAGCTGACAGGTTCGGACCAACACTTAGATAAGCACTGGCCCGGGGGGGTTAAAATAAAGATGACCCTTGAGTCTGCAGAACCCAAGGGAAGGTGATAGGTTGTTAGGCAAATGTAAAACCAAGGTAGGGCCTTGCTGGAGGAGTTTTATTCAAAGCGAACTATCAAGGGGTTCCCATAACACACAACCGCGTAAGGGACGCAAAATCAAGGAACATAACACTGGTATGACGGAAACTAGGGCGGCAAGAGTGGAACAAAACACCAGGCATAAGGTCGAGCCTTCCACCCTTTACCAAGTATATAGATGCATTAATTAAATAAGAGATAATATGATATCCCAACACAACCATGTTCCAACATGGAACAAACTTCATCGTCACCTGCAACTAGCAACGCTATAAGAGGGGCTGAGCAAAGCGATAACATAGCCAAACAATGGTTTGCTAGGAAAGGTGGGTTAGAGGCTTGACATGGCAATATGGGAGGCATGATATAGCAAGTGGTAGGTATCGCGGCATGGCAAAAGAGTGAACAACTAGCAAGCAAAGATAGAAGTGATTTCGAGGGTATGGTCATCTTGCCTGCAAAGTTCTCAGAGTTGACGAAAGCTTGATCCTCGTAAGCGTACTCAAAGGGTTCCTCGATCACGCACTCGTCTCCAGGCTCTACCCAAGGCAAGAACACAAGCAAAAGACCAACAATCAATCACGGTGCAATGTGCAAGCAACATGATGCAAAACATGGCATGATATGCAGGATGTGATATGCAATGCATATGCGTGGTTCGGAAAGGAAAGATGGAACCAGGCATCAACTTGGCAAACCAAGTGTGCCGCTGGAAAGATGAGATAATTTTGGTCGAAATCGATATAAAGATCACCGGAATCGGATGCACGGTTTGCAAATGGCTAGCAAAACAAAAATGGCACAATTCTGCGATTAACAGCATGATGCCATCTAGAATGCAACAACAAACTAAGCTACTGCACTCCAACATAGCAAAAAAGCACATGGAAGTGATCTACTCAAGATGCTTGACAAAACATGAACACTAAGATACGGCTAAATCACACAAGAGCAAGTTCAAACAAGCATGGCAAAAGTACAAAAGATATCAGCTTCACAGACTTAGTGAAAATATCAACATGCCAGGAATTAACATCAGGAAGCAATGTTTAGAGCAAGCAAACAACATGCTACAGGAACATATCATAGCAAAACAAGGCATGGCATTAATCTACTCAAAGCATAGAACAAAAGTCCCTTACTGGCCATAAGCCAAAAAGGATCAAAAGATATGATGGCACGCATGTAAACATAGCAAGTTTCGTTAACAGATTCAGACTTAGCAGAAAACTGAGCATGGCAAAAAATAGTTATGAAGGCATCTTTGCGAGCTCGATTCACTCAACACAAGGCACTGCATGAAAAGATAAGCATAGCATTAGCAAGATGGCATGTTCTTAAGGCTAACCATGGCAATAGAAAGTTCATAGCATGCATGTATCAACTACAATAACCATGGCAAAATTGATGAACATGTAAACAATATGCCAGGAACATTTTATAGCAGAAGTAGAGCAAGATTAATACATGCTAGAGCACTCCATAAATGCAAACAGGGGCATGGATGGATAGAGCATAACCATATTTCAAGACCATCCTTAATGAAGATACTCAAAACAAGCATGGATCACTCTATAGCAACATGAATACATGGCATAAAAATAACAGCAGAGCAATGACTTAGTGAAATTCTAAGTCTCTGAAATTAGCAATATCACGAGAGCTACTTTGCCTTCTTGTGCTAGTCACCACAAAGCTCACAAAACTACATGGCATACACCCTTGTAAAGATGGCATGGCATATATCAAAATACATGTAGAGCTCATGCCCATATGCAGCACACAACAAATGTGACAAAAATGACAAATCCTCTTATTCTGATAAGAAACAGCACCTAACAATTTATAGCACTCTTGCATCAGCTATTTGGGGATCAATATGGACTCAAACAAGCATGTCATAATGGAACAAAATGAAGAGCACATCATGATGAACATTTTGATATCTCATGCGCATGAAATGGAGCTACGGTCATGGAGTTATGATGCAATGAACAGGACATAAAATCATCACAGAATTGGGACTTAGAGAGAAAAACGACCTCAAGGGGGAAGAAGTCAACGGCGGCGGATCTCGCCAGAGTCTCGCCGGAGATGGCCGGAGAAGGTGGGGAAGAGACGGATCGGCGGCGGTGGAGGCCGATCCGGGCACGGTGGGGTAGGGGAGGCGCTGGGCGGCGGATCCGGGGCACCAAGCCCGGATCTGGCCGGAGCGGGGTGGTGC
Organism: Triticum urartu; assembly: GCF_003073215.2. Lineage (NCBI taxonomy): Eukaryota > Viridiplantae > Streptophyta > Magnoliopsida > Poales > Poaceae > Triticum > Triticum urartu. The sequence goes on from NC_053023.1 coordinate 470,581,584, forward strand.
GGCGTGCTCCGGTGAGCAGCTTCGCCGGCGGAGGCACACAGGCGCGGCGGTGGAGCATCGGGTGACGGCGGCTGGCGGAGGAGCATCGGGTGGCGGCGGCCGGCGGAGTGGAGGACGCGCGGTGGAGGCGAGGCGGGGTCGCACGGGCGGCGCTCATAGGCGGCGGCGGCCGGCGAGGCGAACAGCGACGAGGTGGAGCTCGCCGGCGGGGAGCGGCACCGGCACCGGTGGCGGACGGCCACGGGGCTGGAGCGGGCTTCGGCAGCGGCGGTTCGGGCCTATGCGGGCCCGCGATGGGCTCCGCGGGCCGGCGGAGCAGGGACGGCGGCGGTGGACATGTGGCAGCCTCCGGTTGGACCGGCCGTCGGCGCGGACGCGTCCGGCGGCGGCGGACATGTCTAGCTCGGCGCTGAGGGGAAAAAATCTAGGGTTTCAGCCGGGATTTGGGGGAGATGCACATATTTATAGGTAGGGGGACTTTGGAGTGTCCAAATGAGGTGTTGTTTTCGACCACGCGGTCGTGATCCGACGGCGAAGGACATGGAAGAGGTTTGGATGGGTTATTGGGCCAAGAGGGGTGTTGGGCTGCAACACACACGGGCCTTTACGGTTCCCCGGTTAACTGTTGGGGTATCAAACGGACTCCAAATGGCACAAAACTTGACAGGCGGCCTACCGGTGGTGTACCAAGGCCGCTTGGCAAATCTCGGTCCATTCTGAGAAAGTTTAACACCCGCTCACGAAAAGAGGCAAAAGGGGGCGCCGGAGGACATAGGAGTGTCGGATTGCAAAACAGACAACGGGGAAAATGCTCGGATGCATGAGACGAACATGAATGCAAATGCGATGCACATGATGACATGATATGAAATGTATGACATGAACAAAATGCAAAACAAAAGACAAAAACCCAACCACGAAGGGAATCTCATATCGCATCTCCGAAAAAGGCAAGAGTGGAGTTACAATTATGGAAAGTTGCATCCGGGGCGTTACAAGTCATGTCCATCACATCATTCTCCTAATGATGTGATCACGTTCATCAAATGACAACACATGTCTATGGTTAGGAACTTAACCATCTTTGATTAACGAGCTAGTCTAGTAGAGGCTTACTAGGGACACAATGTTTTGTCTATGTATCCACACATGTATCAAGTTTCCGGTTAATACAATTCTAGCATGAATAATAAACACTTATCATGATATAAGGAAATATAAAATAACAACTTTATTATTGCCTCTAGGGCATATTTCATTCAGTCTCCGCAATTTGCTAACCTCTACGGTTCCGTGCATTGCCCTTTCTCACATCGAGGTGTGGTGCACTTTATCACACATAAGCCTTATTATATCTTCCTCAAAACAGCCACCATACCTACCTATTATGGCCCTTCCATAGCCATTCCGAGATATATTGCCATGCAACTTCCACCACTTCCATTTTGATGACTTGAGCATTCACTGTCATATTGCTTTCCATGATCGTAAGATAGCTAGCATAATATTTCCATGGCTTTTCCATTTTTTGATATCATTGTTATGCTAGATCATTGGACATCCTGGTACACTGCCAGAGGCATTCATATAGAGTCATACTTTGTTATAGGTATCGAGTTGTACTTTTTATTTCTTTTGAGTTATAAGTAAATAGAAGTGTGATGATCATCATCATTCATTATTAGAGCATGTCCCAGTGAGGAAAGGATGATGGAGACTATGATTCCCCACAAGTCGGGATGAGACTACGGACAATGAGAGAAAAAGAAAAGAAGAAAAAAAATAAAAAAATAAAAAAGGAAAAAGGAAAAAGGGAAAAAGAAAGAAAGAAAGAAAAAAAAGAAAAAAGAGAGAAGGGGCATTGTTACTATCTTTTACCACACTTGTGCTTCAAAGTAGCACCATGTTTTTCATATAGAGAATCTCCTATGTAGTCACTTTCATATACTAGTGGGAATTTTTCATTATAGAACTTGGCTTGTATATTCCGATGATGGGCTTCCTCAAATGCCCGAGGTATTCATGAGCAAGAAAGTTGGATGCACACCCACTTAGTTTTCATACTGAGCTTTCATACACTTATAGCTCTTAATGCATCCGTTGCATGGCAATCACCACTCCTCACGTTGATATCAACTAATGGGCATCTCCATAGCCCGTTGGTTAGCCGCGTCAATGTGAGACTTTCTTACTTTTTTGTCTTTTCTATATTTACCCCTATCATCATACTCTATTCCACCCGTAGTGTTATATCCATGGCTGGCGCTCATGTATTGCGCGAGGGTTGAAAAATCTGAAGCACATTAAAATGTATGAACCAATTGCTCGGCTTGTCATCAGGGTTGTGCATGATAAATACTTTGTGTCGAGAATACAGAGCATGACAAAACTATATGATTTTGTAGGGATAGCTTTCTTTATGTTGATATTTTGAAAGACATGATTGTTTGTTGGGATGCATGAGTATTGATACGGTAGGTGGCATTCCACATAAAAATTATCTTTTTTATCATTTACCTAGTCGAGGACAAGCAGGAATTAAGCTTGGGGATGTTGATACGTCTCCGCCGTATCTATATTTTTTTATTGTTTCATGGAAATATTATACAACTTTTATACACTTTTGGTGACATTTTATATGATTTATTTGGACTAACATATTGATTCAGTGCCTAGTGCCAGCTCCTGTTTGTCGCATGTTATTTGTTTTGCCGAAAATCCATATCAAATGAATTCCAAATGCAATAAAAATTTATAGAGAATTATTTTGGAATATTTGTGAATTTTGGGAGGTGGAATCAACGCAAACGGGGGCCCATAGGCCCCAAGATACACTAAGGCGTGCCCCATGCCCCAAGCGCGCCCAGGTGTCTTATGCTCACCTCGTATGTCGATTAGGTCTCTACTTCGGGCACGAGGAAGCTTATATCCAGAAAAAAATCATGTTAAAATTTCAGCGCAATCGGAGTTACGGATCTCCGAGAATATAAGAAACGGTTTTCAGCCAGATCTGAAAAACGCGAAACAGAAGAGAACAGAGAGGGAGATCCAATCTCGGACGGGCTCCTGCCCCTTCGCCACCATGGAGGCCATGGACCATAGGGGTAACTCTCCTCCCATGTAGGAGGAGGCCAAGGAATAAGAAGGAGGGGGGCTCCCTCCCCCTCTCTCCCGGTGGCGCCGGAGTGCCGCCGGGGCAAGGATCGTGACGGCGATCTACATCAACAATCTTGCTATCGTCAACACCAACTCTCTCCCTATCCATGTAGCGGTGTAACACTCCTTCTCCCCGCTGTAATCTCTACTTAAACATGGTGCCCAACTCCATATATTATTTCCCAATGATCTATGGTTATCCTATGATGTTTGAGTAGATCTGTTTTGTCCCGTGGGTTAATCATGATCTTGGCTGGTATGATTGTATATTTTATTTATGGTGCTGTCCTACGGTGCCCTCCATGTCGCGCAAACAGAGGGGGCCCCGCTGTAGGGTGTTGCAATATGTTCATGGTTTTCTTATTGTCGGTGTTGCGGGGGTGACAACAGCCTAAACACGGATAAGTGGGTTATGGTGTAGGGGAGTAAAGAGGACTTGATACTTAATGCTATGGTTGGGTTTCACAACCTTAATGATCTCTAGTTGCGGATGCTTGCTAGGGGTCCAATCATAAGTGCACATGATCCAAGTAGAGAAATTATGTTAGCTCATGCCTCTCCCTCATATAAAATTACAAGAATGATTATCGGTACTTGTTATCGATTGCCTAGGGACAAATGACTTTCTTGTTGACAAAAGCTATCCACTTTTATTACCTTGCAATTTATTCGTAGTTTTATTCTCACAAAGTACTTGTAGTTTTATTCTTGCAAATAGTTTCATACTTGTTCTAGGTAAAGCAAACGTCAAGGGTGCATAGAGTTGTATCGGTGGTCGATAGAACTTGAGGGAATATTTGTTCTACCTTTAGCTCCTCGTTGGGTTCGACACTCTTATTTAACAAAGAAGGCTACAAATGATCCCCTATACTTGTGGGTTATCAAGGACCGAAGGTCGAACACGAGTCATATAGTAGATAGATCAATATGGAGATGTTCACCACTGATGACCACCCCATCTCATGTGATGATCAGACATGGGTTAGTTAATTTGGATAATGTATCACTTAGACAACTTGAGGGATGTTCATTTAAGTGGGAGTTCACTAGTAATTTGATAAATTGAACCAATTATCATGAACATAGTCTTAATGTCTTTGCAAATTATGTTGTAGATCAATGGCTCACGTTGATAGCTCCCCTGAATTTTACTGCGTTCCTAGAGAAAGCTAAGTTGAAAGATGATGGAAGCAACTATGCGGACTGGGTCCGTAATCTGGGCTATCCTCTCTGCTGCACAAAAGGCTTATGTCCTTGATGCATCGCTAGGTGAACCACCCGCTCCCAAAAACCTAGACGCTATGAATGTCTGGAGGACAAGGAATGATGACTACATGATAGTTCAGTGTGACATGCTTTACGGCTCAGAACCAGGGCTCCAAAGACGTTTTGAGCACCACAGGGCATATGAGATGTTACATGAGTTGAAATTTGTATTTTAGGTTCATGCTCGAGTTGAGAGGTATGACACCTCTGACAAGTTCTTTAGCCGCAAGATGGAGGAGAACAACTCTGTTAGTGAGCGTGTACTTAAAATGTCTGGGTACTACAACCGCTTGAATCAGCCGGGAGTTAGTCTTTCAGATGAAGTAGTGACTGACAGAGTTCTCCAGTCATTGTCACCAAGCTACAAAGGCTAGATGATGAACTATAATATGCAAGGGGTGGAGAAAATGATCCCTAAGCTCTTCACAATGCTTAAGGCTGCGGAGGTAGAAATCAAGAAGAAGCATCAAGTGTTGATAGTCAACAAGACCACTAGTTTCAAGGAAGGCAAGGGAAGAAAGGGAACTTCAATAAGAAGGCAAGCAAGTTGCCACTCCCGTGAAGAAACCCAAGGATGAACCCAAACCTGGGACTAGGTGTTTCTATTGCAAGGGGAATGGTCACTGGAAGCGGAACTACCCGAAGTACTGTGAACATAAGAAGGTTGGTAGCATCGACAAAGGTATATTTGATATACATATTATTGATGTGTACCTTACTGTGCTCGTAGTAATGCCTGGGTATTTGATACTGGTTCGGTTGCTAATATTTGTAACTCGAGACAGGAGCTGCGGAGTAAATGGAGATTAGCTAAGGACGAGGTGACAATGCGCGTAGGAAATGGCTCCAAGGTTGATGTGATCGTCGTTGGCATGCTCCCTCTACGCCTACCTTCGAGGTTAGTTTTAAATCTAAATAATTGTTATTTGGTGTCTATGTTAAGCATGAACATTATATCTCAATCTTGTTTATTGTGAGACAGTTATTCATTAAGTCGAAGAATAATGGCTGTTCTATTTATATGAATAATATCTTTTATGGCCATGCACCCCTTGTGAATGGTTTATTCTTGTTGAATCTCGATCGTAGTGATACACATATTCATAATATCGATGCCAAAATATGCAAAGTTAATGATGATAGTACCACATACTTGTGGCACTACCCCTTAGGTCATATTGGTGTAAAGCGCATGAAGAAACTCCATGACGATGGACTTTTGGAATCACTTGATTATGAATCATTTGAAACATGTGAACCATGCCTTATGGGCAAGATGACTAAAACCCCATTTTCCGGAACGATGGAGCGGGCAAATGACTTATTGGAAATAATACATAGCGATGTATGCGGTTCTATGACTTTTGAAACACGCGGTGGATATCATATTTTCTTACCTTCATGGATGATTTGAGTAGATATGGGTATACTTACTTAATGAAACACAAGTCTGAAACATTTGAAAAGTTCAAGTAATTTCAGAATGAAGTGCAGGATCATGTAACAAGAAAATAAAGTTTTTGCAGTCTGATCGTGGAGGTGAATATTTGAGTTATGAGTTTGACACACATTTAAGACAATGTGGAATTGTTTCACAACTCACGCCACCTGGAACACCACAGCGTAATGGTGTGTCTGAACGTCGTAATTGTAATTTATTGGATATGGTGCGTTCTATGATGTCTCTTACCGATTTTCCACTATCGTTTTAGGGTTATGCATTAGAGACAGTCGTGTTCACTTTAAATAGGGCACCGTCTAAATCTATTGAGACGACACTTTGATACTTCTCCAACCTATCTATAATTTTTTATTCTTTCATGCTATTATATTATCAATTTTGGATGCTTTATATGCATTTATATGCTATTTTGTATCATTTTTGGGGACTAACCTATTAATCCAGTGCCTAGTGCCAGTTCCTATTTTTTGGTTGTTTTTCGCTTTTCAGAAAATCAGTATCAAACGAAGTCCAAACACGATGATACTTTACGATGTTTTTTTCTGGACCAGAAGGGACCCTAGAAGGTTCGGGAGGAGTCCACAAGCCTTACGGGAGAGTCACGAGCTCACCAGGCATGCCCAGGGGTAGGCGCGCCCCCTGAACTTATGACTCCCACACAACTCTGTTTGATCTAATTCCACCTCTATTAATTTCCAAATATTCCAAAACCAACAGAGAGCCACCCGAAACACTATTTTTGTCGTCGCAAGCTTATGCTCTTTCGCGATCCCATTTGGAGGCCTTTTTCCGGTACTCTGCCAGAGGGTGAATCGACCACAGAGGACTTCAACATCATCCTTGTTGCCTTCCGATGACAGGCGAGTAGTTCACCATAGACCTACGGGTCCATAGCTAATATCTACACGACTTGTTCTATCTCTCTGATCTTCAATACCATGTGCTACTCGATTTTCTTGAAGTTCTATCCAATGCAATCTTCTTTTACGGTGTGTGTGTGTGTGTTGTCATCCGATGAATTGTGGGTTTATGATCGGTTTATTCATTGAAAGTAACTGAATCTTTTCTGAACTTTATTATGCATGATTGTTATAGCTTTGTATTTCTCTCTGATCTATCTATTTGGTTTGGCCAACTATATTGATTTATATTCAGTGGAGAGGTGCTTTGTAATGGGTTCAATCTTGCGATGCCCTATATCCCAGTGACATAGTAGGGGATAAGACATGTATTTCTACTATTGCTATTAAGAGTAAAATGACGAGGTTCATTCATATTCATATTCGTATAAATATGGTAAAGTTTTAAAGAAAAGGTTTTTTCCAAAAGAGTGAGTGGGAGGACAGTGCAACTCCACGGTATTACAAAATCTTCATAATCAGGTTAATGAAAAGAAACATTGAAAATAGTTCCAGGATTTCTTACTGTGATTGTTACGAAAGTCTCTACATGAGATTTAGAGATTTCAGTTGAACTTGCAGCTGAACTATATAGGTTGGGCAAACTCGTGCAGACCTTTATGGTTTGGAGACGAGAGATTGTTGAACAAACAATGAATACACAAAGTAACATTGATGGTCCCTAACTCCAGAATTGGCTATATGCCAAAATAACCCAAGATAGTATGCATATCCATAATTCAAGGTTAGACCTTGATGAACCCTCCGAAAGACTTAGAGTCTAAAGTATAGTAATGGATCTATAAACTGAAAAGGATAAAAATATTTTATAATGCTTGACTTACTGCAAATAGTTTATGACAACACCAAGAAGTTGACTATGATGAGATTGCTCACCATAGCAATACTTAAAGTCAGTTCAGGTTAATATTTCAATTATGACATATACTAGATGGATTTCAAAATGATTCCCATGAGATGGAAATAGAACCAAGGTTGTATATATGATACGTCCAAGGTAATTTTGTTGATCCAGAGGATGCTAATAAGTGTGCAAACTTTAAGAGATCGTATAATGATCTGAAGCAAGCATAGTGGAGTTGGGATATCCGTTCTGATGAAATGATCAAAAACTTGATTTCGTCGAGGAAAGCATAGATTCTTGTGTTTATAAGAAAGTAAGTGGGATCATAATAATATTTCTAAACAACTATGTGTGCATAACACATTATTGATTGGAAACAATATTCTTGACACACATTGGGACTTTGCTAAATAGTTTTCAGTGAAGTACATAGGCAATATAGCCTTGGTATTAGGCATTATAATCTATGGAGATAGTAGTGCCTAATCAAGCTTAGACAAGATACATATTGACAAGATACTAAAGCAGTTTAGTATGAAAATGCCAAGAAGAGTTTCTTGTCGAAGTCACATGGAAGGAGTTTTAAGCAAGAATCATCATCCTAAAATACTGACGAACGAAATGCATGATTTTAATCACACTTGTGTTGATCATGTTCCATGGTTTGTAAACAACGAGATATGTCCTGTACTCCAAGTAAGTTGTGAGGAAAGTTACCGGATTGATCAAAGTGTTTATCATAGGACAACAGTAAAAATGTCGTTAAGTGTAAAGACGACATGTTTCTCGCATACGGAAAAAATGAAGAGATTATTTTAAGGAGTTACATCAATATAGTCTAGTTGTAAGTAGTACATAAATCTTCATCGGTGCTCCAAGTGATTTTCGATTTCAATTAAGTGATTTGTATTATACAATAATTGGTGGCATAGTAAGTTGGAATTTGTCCAAGAAAGTTACTATAGTGAATTCTATAACAGTGGGCTGAGTATGTTGTCGCTTTAGAAGCAACATTGGAGGGTGATGAATCAAAAGTTTGTTTATCATACCAAATTCAGAATAGTGGTTCCATAGCTCAGTCTAAGGAATCAAAGGTCTTGCCAGTGATTCAATATATACAAAGCCAATTTCACACAAATTATAAATTCTTGTGAATGCATGATAGATGCGTAGAAATGGAAATAATACACACAGATCTAAACTTGTCAAGATCTGATAGGATGAAGGTTGTACCATAAGCAAAGCATGGACAAGCACCGGATTGCCATTAGTGTAAATAAAAATGTGCTAACTAGATGATTGAATCTAGTGCAAGTGGGAGTGTGTTGAAAATATGCCCCAGAGGCAATAATATTGTATTATTTATTTCCATGTTTATAATTAACAGTTTATATTCTATACTATAGTGCTATGATCCTGACACGTGTGATTCATTGGAAAACTCATTAGCACGTATGGAATGATAAACGATACAATATGATTCCTAGTCTTGCCTCTCGGACTAGCTCAAGTGTTGCTTGTCCTCGTGTTTTTTGGATCTTGAGATATCGTTAAGTGTAACAATAGTACGAAAATAACTTTGAGAGTATGACATTAGAAGAACGGTCATATTGAATTGACCCAACTTGTTTGTTATATTTTGAGATACTATCATCACAAGTCAATCATTATAACACAAAGAGTTAACATATGCTTTAGTTCCTTAGACCATGAGAGTATCATAGTCACTTCTTACCATACAATATACTTTGGGGTTGCTCAAACGTCATCGGTAACACGGTGATCATAAGGACAACTTACAGGTACATCGGAAAGGTTGACAAGGGACTAAATATCTCAAGAGTGGGATTTGATCCTTCGACGATGGAGAGATATTATTAGGGCCCTCTTGGTGTGACGACATCAATCATCGTCTGGCCATACACACGCGACTTGGTCATAGGGATGTTGGAACATGTCAACGAGAAAGAAGAACAAAATCAACAATGAGGAGACTAGTACAGTGAGCATGAGAATGACTCAATAGGATACTTATATATCCCACCTCGGGTTCTGTAAATTATCACGAAGAAAAGGGAATATCACATGATAATCAAAGGCTAACTCGAATATGAACTTATAGATTTAGCGCCAGTAATAGTACATAGAAATTTACAAGTTTTCCAGATGGGATTTGAACCCTCATACCTCGTTAGCCCTCGTGCATGTGAAGATACAGTATTGGACGTCCTCTAGGCCAACTTTGCACAATGGGCATTATGGAATCAGTGATATGTGTCTACCCACAAGGACTCCAAAGAAAGGTAAAACACCCTTAAATACCTTCTATCTTAAGTGCTTTATCTTACCCGAGATTCTCAATTGCCACAATTCCTTCCAAGTTGGGTTGATTTGAGACCTCCTGGGACAGTCTGAACGAGCAAAGTGGTTTTCGAATTAGTGATTGAACACCACGTGGTATGCCAAGTGTACTGAGAAAGTACCTGGCCTAGTAAATTGCCATCCTACAAAATCTTTTACTGATTCAACATGTAAGGGGATTTGTTGTATTCTGTACACATCAATAGGTAGAAAGATGTCACGCAGGAGTTCACAATCCCACTGACATGTTGATGTCTACTACGCAACTTTATTCTTGTAGACACGTGTTGGGACTCCAAGCACAGAGTTTTGTAGGACAGTAGCAATTTTCCCTCAAGTGGATGACCTAAGGTTTGTCAATCCATGGGAAGTGTAGGATGAAGATGATCTCTCTCGAACGACCCAGCAACCAAATACAAGATATCTCTTGTGTCCCCAACACACCCAATACAATGGCAAATTGTATAGGTGCACTAGTTCGGCGAAGAGATGGTGATAAAAGTGTAATATTGATGGTAGAAATATATTTTTATAATCTGAATAAATAAAAACAGCAAGGTAGAAAATAGTAAACGGGCACAAAAACGTTATTGCAATGCTTGAAAATGAGGCCTAGGGTCCGTACTTTCGCTAGTGCAATGTCCCAATAATGCTAATATAATTGGATCATATAACCATCCCTCAATGTGCGATGAAGAATCACTCCAAAGTTCCTATCTGGCGGAGAACATAAGAATAAATTGTTTGTAGGGTACGAAACCACCTCAAAGCTATTATTTCCGTTCGATCAATTTGAGAGTTCTTACTAAAATAACACAAAGCTGTTCTTTCCGTTCGATCTATCCTAGAGTTCGTACTAAAATAACACAAAAGCAAATTCATATTCATAATACTCAATCCAACACAAAGAACTTCAAAGAGTGCCACAAGATTTCTACCGGAGAAACAAAGACAAGAATGCGCATCAACCCCTATGCATAGATTACCCCAATGTCACCTCGGGAATCCGCGAGTTGAGTGCCAAAACACATATCAAGTGAATCAATATGATACCCCATTGTCACCACGAGTATTCATATGCAAGACATATATCAAGTTCTCTCAAATCCATATAAGTATTCAATCTGATAAGAACGAAATCTCAAAGGGAAAAACTCAATTCATCACAACAAGATAGAGAGGGGAAAACACCATATGATCTGACTATATTAAGAAAGCCCGCGATACATCAAGATCGTGACATAGCAAGAACATGAGAGAGAGATTAAACACATAACTACTGGTACAAACCCTCAGCCCCAAGGGTGTACTACTCCCTCCTCATCATGGTGGCCGCTGGGATGATGAAGATGGCCACCGGTGATGATTTCCCCCTCCGGCAGGGTGCCGGAACGGGGTATAGATTGGTTTTTCGTGGCTACATAGGCTTGCGGCGGCGGAACTTCCGATCTAGGTTAACCTCGATGGTTTCCAGAATTTTTGGGAATTTATAGGGTAATGAGGGGATGCGGGAGGCCACCGAGGTGGGCACAACCCACATGGGCGTGCCCTGGTGGGTTGTGCCCCCCTCGGGGCACCCCACAGGTGCTTCTCTAGCCCATCCTGGGTGTTCTTGTCCATAAAAAATCTCCAAAAAGTTTCGCGGTGTTTGGACTCCGTTTGATACCGATTTCCTGCGATGTAAAAAACAAGCAAAAACCAGCAACTGGCACTTGGCACTGGGTCAATAGGTTAGTCCCAAAAAATGATATAAAGTTGCTATAAAATGATTGTAAAACATCCAAGAATGATAATATATCAGCATGAATACTTCATAAATTATAAATACATTGGAGACATATCAGCATCCCCAAGCTTAATTCCTACTCGTCCTCGAGTAGGTAAATGATAAAATAAATAATTTATGAAGTGTGAATGCTAGCAAAGTGCATAAGTTTGATCAATGATAATTTTAATCACTTTTACTAGCATTATGACAACAACTCTTTCTTATAAAGTTTCTCATGTTTAATGTAGCAACCAATTCACATGTTAAGTTTCAAACAATGAATTCTCTTGAAACTCAACAACCTATGTTCGCAGTCACCAAGCAATTGCAATTAAACTTATTCAACAGAGTCTAAGTAAGAGCTCCACATACTCAACCATCATATAGTCTTCTATGATTGCTAACACTCACCGCATACACATGAGCAAAACGTTTCAACCGGACACATAGAAAGATAGGGGCTTATAATTTCGCCTCCCAACGTATTGACCTCAAGGGTGATGTCAACAATAATAACTCATGCTACCCATATCCAACTGGATATATGTGCCTAGATCTTTCCTCACCACATGATGTTTGCCAAAAGAGAAAAATAAGAAGGAATAGAGAGAAAAACTTTGACTCTTGCATGAAAGTAAATACATAAAAGTAAAAGATAGTCCCTTCGCAGAGGGAAGCAGAGGTTTCCATGCGCTTATTTGTTTGTATGCTCAACCCCTTAGTGCAAAAGAACGTCACGTTATATTGCCCCTTATGATAGCAACCTTTATATGCAGTCTGTCGCTTTTATTCTTTTCCATCACAAGTTCGTACAACACTCAATTTTCTCTTACACTAAATGATCTAACATTTTTAGAAGCAATTTTTATTGCCTTATTGCACTGATGATAACTTACTTGAAGGATCTTATTCAATCCCTAGGTAGGTATGGTGGACTCTTGAAAATAAGATATGGGTTTAAGGGTTTTTGGATGCACAAGTAGTATCTCTACTTGGTGCAAAAATTTTGGCTAGCAAAGATGGGGGGCAAGCACCACGTGTTGAAGGATCTATGAAAATATAACTTCTGTGTGAATATGAACAAACATAAACCATTACATTGTCTTCCTTGTACAACGTCAATAATTTTGGCATATAATATTTTGATGGGGGCTCACAATCATAAAAGATTTCCAAGATAGTGTATTTCATGTGAAAGTTCTCTTCCTTATACTAATTATTCGTGAATTTCTTATATGGCCAATATTGTGATTGTCAAGCCTCAAAATATTTCACTTTCTAAACCCAGTGTGAAGCTACCACTAGGCATGATATGATTTCAACTTCATGACATTCAATTTATTCAATAATTACTCATAGGATACAAATGAAGCGCAAGAGTAAATGGCAAGCTACTCCAAAAAGATCTAAATGAAGACAATGAGCATAATATTTATTTCTCTAAAATTAATCTGAGTGAAGCAAGAGATAATTTCTTCAAAAATACTAAAGCACACCGTGCTCAAAAAGATATAAGTGAAGCACTAGAGCAATTCCATAGAAAAGAGCTTCATTGACCGGATGTGAATGCCGCTTACCTAGCCTTCCAGGCAACTATTTGAGGACTCTATTTTATTTAAAAACTTTCAGATCTAAGCATTTTATTAAAACACCAAGCAAAACAAAATAAAATGGCATTCCAACAATAGCACGACTCATGTGAAGAAGCAAAAACTTAGGCTCAACCGATACTAACCGATAATTGTTGAAGAGGAAAGGTGGGATGCCTATCGGGGCATCCCCAAGCTTAGATGCTTGATTCTTGGGGTGCCTTGGGCATCCCCAAGATTGAGCTTTTGTGTCTCCTTAATTCTTCTCATATCACGGTTTTCCTAAATCTCAAAAGTTTCATCCACACAAAACTCAAAAAGAACTCGTGAGATAAGTTAGTATAAACCAATGCAAAAACCCTGATCATTCTCTACTGTAGCAAATCACTAAAATTATTATTCAACATTGCATACTAAATGCCTTTGCATATTTAATACTCCTATCCTCAAATAGAATCATTAAACAAGCAAACATATGCAAACAATGCAAACATAACAGCAATATGCCAAAACAGTACAGTCTGTAAAGAATGCAAGAGTATCAATACTTCCCTAACTCCAAAAGTTATTAAAATTTGCCACACTGTAGAATTTATCATAGCTCATTTTGCAAAAAGTTTCAACATTTTATCACGTTCTGACTTTCTGGGGAATTTTTGCAACAACGGTAAACTTCCTAGTATCAAACAACAACATGTATACTTGCAAAATAAGCATGGCAAAGGCTATCATTGCCGCTTTATTGAAATAAAAGATGCAAAACATTATTCTAAATAAAATCAAGCAAATCCTAACAAAATAAAATGATGCTCCAAGTAAAACTCATATCATGTGATGAATGAAGACATAGCTCCAAGTGAGGTTACCGATAATGTTGAAGACGAAAGAGGGGATGCCTTCCGGGGCATCCCCAAGATTAGTTGTTTGGATCTTCCTTGACTATTACCTTGGGGTGCCTTGGTAATCCCCAAGCTTAGGGTCTTGTCACTCTTTATTCTCGTCATATCGACATCTCACCCAAAACTTGAAAACTTCGATCACACAAAAATTAACGGAACTTTGTGAGATAGGTTAGTATGATAAAGAGCAAATCATTTCACTTTTGATACTGTCAAAGACAAGATTAATAATTGTTCTCACACAATGCCTACTGTATCATATCATTTCCACAATTTATATTGAGCAATATAAGCCATAGAAACTAGAAAACAAGCAAACTATCCGTTGAAAACAAAATCTGTCAAAAACAGAACAGTCTGTAGTAATCTGTACTCCAACCATACTTATACTACTCCAAAAATTCTGAAAAAATAGGAAAACCTGGTAAATTTTTCTATTAATCTTATTCAAAAAGAATCAGTATTTTATCACGCTTCTGTTATAAATGATAATTATTTTCCTGAGCGCAAAAGTTTCTGTTTTTCAGCAAGATAAAATCAACTATCACCATAGTCCATCCCAAAGGTCTTACTTGGCACTTAATTGAAACAAAAGCAATAAAACATGATTACTACAGTAGCCTAATCATGTGAACACACAAAAACAGTAGGGATAAATGTTGGGTTGTCTCCCAACAAGCGTTTTTATTTAATGCTTTTTAAGCTAGGCATGATGATTTCAATGATGCTCGCATAAAAGATAAGAATTGAAACATAAAGAGAGCATCATGAAGCATATGACTAGCAAATTTAAGTCTAACCCACTTCCTATTAATAGGGATTTTGTGAGCAAACAATTTATGGGAACAAGAATCAACTAGCATAGGAAGACAAAACAAGCAAAATTTCAAGATTTTCAACACATAGAGAGGAAACTTGATATTATTGAAATACCTACAAGCATATGTTCCTCTCTAATAATAATTTTCAGTAGCATCATGAATGAATTCAACAATATAGTTATCACATAAAGCATTCTTTTCATGATTCACAAGCATAGAAATTTTCTCTCTCCACATAAGCACATTTATTCTCATGAATAACAATGGGAGCAAACTCAACAAAATAACAATCATGGGATTGAAAATTAAAATCATGATGACAAGTTTCATGGTTATCATTATTCAATATAGCATACACATCATCACCATAATCATCATAGATAGCAACTTTGTTGTCATAATCAATTGCAACCTCTTCCAAAATAGTGGATTCATCATCAAATAAAGTCATGACATCTCCGGATCCACTTTCATCAATATAATCATCATTAATAGGAAGTGTGAAATCATCATAATAAATTTTCACATCAAATCTTGGGGGACTAAAAATATCATCTTCATCAAACATAGCGTCCCCAGGCTTATGGATTTGCATATCATTAGCACCATGGATATTGAAAGAATTCATACTAACAACATTGCAATCATGCTCATCATTTATATATATTGTGCCAAACATTTTATTAACTTCTTCTAACAATTGAGAACAATTTTCTAATTCATCATTTTCAAGAAAGATATTATAAAGATGATCAATAATATGATGCAACCTCAATTCCATTTTTATGTAGTTTTCTTTTATAAACCAAACTGGTGATAAAACAAGAAACTAAAAGATTCTATTGCAAGATCTAAAGATATACCTTCAAGCACTCACCTCCCCGGCAACGGCGCCAGAAAAGAGATTGATGTCTACGACGCAACTTTATTCTTGTAGACACGTGTTGGGCCTCCAAGCGCTGAGTTCTGTAGGACAGTAGCAATTTTCCCTCAAGTGGATGACCTAAGATTTATCAATCCGTGAAAGGTGTAGGATGAAGATGATCTCTCTCAAATGACCCTGCAACCAAATACAAGAAATCTCTTGTGTCCCCAACACACCCAATACAATGAAAAATTGTATAGGTGCACTAGTTCGGTGAAGAGATGGTGATAAAAGTGTAATATTGATGGTAGATATATATTTTTATAATCTAAATAAATAAAAATAGTAAGGTAGAAAATAGTAAATGGGCACAAAACGATATTGCAATGCTTGAAAATGAGGCCTAGGGTCCGTACTTTTGCTAGTGCAATCTCCCAACAATGCTAATATAATTGGATCATATAACCACCCCTCAACGTGCAATGAAGAATCTCTCCAAAGTTCCTATCTAGTAGAGAACATAAGAATAAATTATTTATAGGGTACGAAACCACCCCGAAGCTATTCTTTCCGCTCGATCTATTCAAGAGTTCGTACTAAAATAACACAAAGCTATTCTTTTCGTTTGATCTATCCTAGAGTTCGTACTAAAATAACACCAAATCAAATTCATATTCATAATACTCAATCCAACACAAAGAACTTCAAAGAGTGTCCCAAGATTTCTACCGGAGAAACAAAGACAAGAACGTGCATCAACCCCTATGCATAGATTACCCCAATGTCATCTTGGGAATCCGCGAGCTGAGTGCCAAAATACATATCAAGTGAATCAATATGATACCCCATTGTCACCACGAGTATTCATATGCAATACATATATCAAGTGCTCTCAAATGCATAAAAGTATTCAGTCTGATAAGAACGAAATCTCAAAGGCTAAAACTCAATTGATCACAACAAGATATAGAGGGGAAAACACCATATGATCTGACTATATTAACAAAGCCCGCGATACATCAAGATCGTGACATCTCAAGAACATGAAAGAGAGAGAGATTAAATACATAGCTACTGGTACAAACCCTCAGCCCTGAGGGTGGACTACTCCCTCCTCATCATGGTGGCCGCCGGGATGATGAAGATGGCCACCAGTGACGATTTGTCCCTCCGGCAGGGTGCCAGAACGGGGTCTAGATTGGTTTTTTGTGGCTACAGAGGCCTGCGGCGGCGGAACTTCCGATCTAGGTTAACCTCGAGGGTTTCTGGATTTTTTGGGAATTTATAGGGCAAAGAATGGGTGCGGGAGGCCATCGAGGTGGGCACAACCCACTTGGGGGCGCCCTGGTGGGTTGTGCCCCCCTCGGGGCACCCCCAGGTGCTTCTCTGGCCCATCCTGGGTGTTCTTGTCCATAAAAAATCTCCAAAAAGTTTCACGGTGTTTGGACTCCGTTTGATATTGATTTCCTGCGATGTAAAAAAACAAGCAAAAAAACAGCAACTGGCACTGGGCACTGGGTCAATAGGTTAGTCCCAAAAAATAATATAAAGTTGCTACAAAATGATTGTAAAACATCCAAGAATGATAATATATCAGCATGAATACTTCATAAATTATAGATACGTTGGAGATGTATCACCCGTATGTTGATTGGTTAATTCCGCCACTTTGGACAACGTTGTTCCTCCTCTTGGGGTAATAATTTTCCTTGACCCGCTAGCAGGAATCTAGGGGATCATCCCAAACGTTAATATGTGACCCCGAACTGACAGGCCAAATGCACCCTCTCTTGAAAGTTTGGATACCGGCGACGGTACTCTCCATGTAAACGATGAACCCTTCTTTGTTCCAGCAGCCAATATATCACCATTGGGGTAATACTTGGTGAGGGAGTCCTGGATTAGGGGGTGTTCGGATAGCCGAACTATACCTCCTGGACTATGAAGATACAAGATTTAAGACTCTGTCCCGTGTCCGGAAGGGACTTTCCTTGGCGTGGAAGGCAAGCTTGAAGATACGGATGTTCAGATCTCCAACCATTGTAACCGACTTTATGTAACCCTAACCCTCTCCGGTGTCTATATAAACCGGAGGGTTTTAGTTCGTAGGACAACATACACATCAACAATCATACCATAGGCTAGCTTTTAGGGTTTAGCCTCTCTGATCTCGTGGTAGACCAACTCTTGTACTACCCATATCATCAATATTAATCAAGCAGGACGTAGGGTTTTACCTCCATCGAGAGGGCCCAAACCTGGGTAAAACTTCGTGTCCCCTGCCTCCTGTTACCATCCGGCCTAGACGCACAGTTCGGGACCCCCTACCCGAGATCCCCCGGTTTTGACACCGACATTGGTGCTTTCATTGAGAGTTCCTCTGTGTCATCGCCGTCAGGCCCGATGGCTCCTACGATCATCAATGGCGATGCAGTCCAGGGTAAAACCTTCCTCCCCGGACAGATCTTCGTCTCTAGCGGCTTCGCACTGCGGGCCGATTCACTTGGCCATCTAGAGCAAATCGAAAGCTACGCCCCTGGCCGTCAGGTCAGATTCGGAAGTTTAAACTACACGGCCGACATCCACGGGGACTTGATCTTCGACGGATTCGAACCACTGCCGAGCGCGCCGCACTGTCACGATGAGCATGATCTAGCTCTGCCACCGAACATTGCCCTGGAGGCCGCACCCGCATCGGCTCCGACCCCTAGTTCGGAGCCGACCGCGCCGATCGAGGATGGGCGGTTGGACGCCACCTCGGGGGCTGCGATCCCAACGGCGCTTGAGCCGAACACCAGCCCCGTACTCTGCAAGACTCGTGACTCCATGGAGCCGGATTCTTATCCGGACTCCGAACTCTCCGCGCCCCTGCCGAGCGAATCCGATTGGGCGCCGATCACGGAGTTCACGATCGCGGACGTCTTTCAGCACTCGCCTTTCAGTGATATCCTGAAGTCACTGAAATCTCTATCTTTATCAGGAGAGCCCTGGCCGGACTACAGCCAGCAAGGTTGGGATTCGGACAATTAAGAAATTCAAAGCCCACCCACCACCCACTTGGTAGCCACTGTCGACGATTTAACCGACATGCTCGACTTCAACTCCGACGACATTGATGGTATGGACGCCGATGAAGGAGACGGTGAAGAATCAGCGCCTATCGAGCCCTGGAATGCCACCTCGTCATATGACGTATACATGGTGGACGCACCCAAAGATGACGGCGAGGAGCGGAAGGATGCACCGAAGGATTGTTCCCTCGAAAAGCAGTCAAAGCGGCGACGCAAGCGCCGCCCCAAATCCCGCCTCGACAAAAATAGCGATCACACTGATCCAGCGCTGGAGCAAGGCGAACCGCTGCCAGACAACGGCAATCCGGATAATCAAACCGAACAAACAAATCCTATCAATGATAATGGTCCGGATGACATAACGCCGGAAAGGCACTTGGAGCAGCAGAATGCCCGTAAAAGGCTCGTTGCCACCGCAAGGAGCCTCAGAAACAGAAGCGGAGGCTCAAGGCCGCGCAAAACACGCTCCAATTCAGATGGAGCAAAATACTCAACACTGTAGCAAGGTACGGCGACAATCGCCCCTCCAAGAGCTACCCAAAGCGGAAGCTACTACCCGAATTCGATGAGGAGGCCTCAGACCCCCCACAACCAAATATCAAAGCAGCCACCTGGCCGGATAGACGACCCCTCTACCACCACAGAACGGCATTCAACGCCGCTCACAATACAACACGCGACCCATGGGAGGGCTCG
The DNA here is from genome assembly GCF_003073215.2 of Triticum urartu. NCBI lineage: Eukaryota > Viridiplantae > Streptophyta > Magnoliopsida > Poales > Poaceae > Triticum > Triticum urartu. Next base: position 470,601,302 of record NC_053023.1, read on the forward strand.
CACCCAAAGGACGGTGCAACAAGATCCATCTATGGACCACGCAAGCACGCCCCAGCATACAATGCAACACAACAAACATCCGAACAACGCGGCACACCCAGCTACAGGGGTGCCGCACACCCCCTATGCTTCACCGATGAGGTGTTGGACCATGAATTTCCAGAGGGATTCAAGCCCGTAAACATAGAGGCATGCGACGGAACAACAGACCCTGGGGTCTGGATTGAGGACTATATCCTTCATATACATATGGCTCGAGGGGATGACCTCCACGCCATCAAGTACTTACCTCTCAAACTCAAAGGGCCAGCTCGTCACTGGCTCAAAGGCCTCCCCGAAAGCTCCATCGGAAGCTGGGAAGAGCTCGAAGACGCCTTTCGGGCAAATTTTCAAGGGACTTATGTCCGACCTCCGGATGCGGACGACCTGAGTCATATAACTCAATAGCCCGGAGAGTCAGCCCGAAAGCTTTGGAATAGGTTTCTTACTAAAAAGAACCAGATTGTCGACTGTCCGGACGCCGAAGCCTTAGCGGCTTTCAAGCACAGCATCCGCGACGAATGGCTCGCCAGACACCTCGGCCAAAACAAGCCGAGAACGATGGCCGCATTAACAAACCTCATGACCCGCTTTTGCGCGGGTGAGGACAGCTGGCTAGCCAGATGCAGCACCAGCGACCCCAGTACATGTGAAGTTAGAGATGGAAACGGGAAATCATGACGCAACAGCAATAACAAACACCGGAATAAAGAAGATAGCACGAAGGGCACGACAGTAAATGCCAGATTCAAAGTCCCTCGGCCAAACCAAAAGCCGCCCTCCAAAGGCACCAGGGATGAACTGTCCAGTCTCAACAAAATCCTGGACCAAGTATGTCAGATCCATAGTACCCCTGGAAAACCTGCTAATCATACCCACAGAGAATGTTGGGTCTTCAAGCAGTCCGCAAGCTCAACACCGTACACAAGGGGGAGGATACACTAAGTGAAGACGAGGACGAACCTCCCAAGCAAGACAAGGGGGAACAAAAGTAATTTCCACCCGAAGTCAAAATAGTAAACGTGTTACACGTGACCAAGAGAAAAAACAATGCGGCACTCCCGGAAAAATATACCCAAGTGCCTGTCACCGCGAAGTCCGGCCACTGGTTGTCTCAGCCGATCACCTTCGACCATCGCAATTACGCATCAAGTATCCGGCACGCAGGATGGGCTGCCCTGGTATTAGACCCAGTAATTGACGGATACCTCTTCACACGAGTCTTGATGGATGGCGACAGTAGCCTAAACCTAATATATCAGGATACAATCCGCGGGATGGGGTTAGACCCAACACAAATTCTCCATAGCAATACTACCTTTAAAGGAGTAACGCCAGGCCCAGGGGCTCGTTGTATGGGCTCCCTACTACTACAAGTTATATTCGGCTCCCTCGATAACTTCCGTCGCGAGCATTTAACTTTCCACATCGCTCTGTTTAAAAGTGGCTATCAAGCACTGCTCGGACGCGAAGCTTTCGCCCGCTTTAATGCAATACCACACTACGCCTCCCTAACACTCAAGATGCCCGGTCCACGTGGCATCATTTCAGTGCACGGAAATATCAAGCAATCTCTGCGCGCGGAAGAGAGTGAGGCTGCCTTGGCAGCCGCACACTAAAGGCGCCCGGACCAGCAAAAGCATCCAATAGGTCGTCAAGACCTCAGACACAACTAATCGAGTCCGGCGCCACTACTTATACCGAATAAACGGTCACACCCTTATTTTTCAATACAAGGGGCTCAACGCGCGCAAACAAGTGGCAATTTCTTCTTATCTTGAACTATACATGGTTTCTTTAGAAAACTATCCTTTTGCACGACAACTTTTTTACCTAAATTCCTCTCTTTTACAGATGATCATCGTGCTACACCCATCCAGGATACGGCACAACGGAGACACAGGCGCAGACGTGCAGCAGGGACCCGCCCCAAGGATTCTTTTTAGATTAAGACCCTGCGTAAACCTTTTTTACTGTCTCTTGTTGATACATATCCACCGTTGAGAAGGATGCTGACGTCTTTGCATGTGGCCACGCCAGAACAATGCACGTACCTGGACACAAGGGGCTTCTTACAAAGGCCATTCTTCAGGCCCGGTTTATACCACAAAGACCGAATACCTTAGGGAGTGTTCGGCGTCGCGAGTTTGGCCCTATATGCATCAGCTCCGAATCATTGTCTTTGGTCAAATGTTGGGTTTGCCCGGCTCCTGTGTTTTGGTGCCTTACGTTCCGCTTTACCGGCTAAGGTAGCACCAGGAGAACTACTGCGATTGTGCCCTGGTTCATCCGGACGAGCACCTCAGTAGAGAAAGCCGAAAACTGACTGTCATGATCTAGCGTGAGACTGGTCAACCACTCGATGACCCATGGGAATGTTAGAATTCCTTCGCCTTAACGAAGGGCCGCTTTCCGGCCAGGCATATACGCACCCCGGGATCGGAGAGTGCGGAGCCACCAGGGGCTATCTAGTAGCCGCACTGTCAAACTCCTATGGCTAACTAAAAGTGTTAAAGCATTATAGTCTGGTTGCCTCGCTCGCTCCGCTATCACCTCCTTAATAGGACCAAGACGTTGGGTTAAGTGTGAACGCGTGTTTTTGCGAACACCTCCGCATTATATGCGTGGGGGTTGAAGCCGACGACTGCAATCTTTCAGGTTATACACATGTATACATAAACGGCCGCCCAGGAGGCATCACATTACTTTCAGGCAAAAGGATAAAAGTAGCCTTATAAAAATTTATAAAAGCATTTCGCTTACAATGAGATTACATGTCACTCGAACATAATATTTTTTGAGCACTGGGTCTCTATCAAATGAGCACCCTCAAGAACTTCCTCAAAGTAGTGCTCAGTAGCCTTTCGACCTATGGCCGAATCCTGCGCTGCAACTGTGGTAGCATCCATCTCTGCCCAGTATGCTTTAGCACAGGCAAAGGACATTCGTGCGCCTTCTATGCACGCCGACCTCTTCATCGCATTTATGCGCGGCACCACATCGAGGACTTGCTGCACCAAGCTGAAATAGCTGCTCGGTTTTGACCTTCCCGGCCATAGCTGATCCACAACAGACCTCATGGAGAGTCCGAACAACCTATTTAGTTCGGCCCATTCGGCTAATTGGTTCGTCAACAAAAGCGGACGCTCGGAAGAATGGAATTGCCTCCAGAACAGCTGGTCTACTTCACGGTTCGTCTGACTCTGGAAGTACTTGGCCGCATCGGCAGCGCTCGCCGCCAAATCCATATACGCATCCTCCGAACTCCACAGCCGATCCAGAGGGGCATACCGTGGATCTCCGTACTTCCTTTGCAGCATAAAGGACTTCCCGGCTACAATATCCCCGGCTTCCCGCAGCTCCTCCTTCTTTGCCCTCATAGCAGAGCAGAGGTCTTTTCCCGTTGCAGCAGCTTTCTCAAGGTCTGATGCCTTCGCCTGGTTTTCCTTCTCAAGAGCCCAGCAACGGTCTACGGCGGCTTTTAATTCTACGGCCATATTGGCCATCTTCTCCCGGCTCTCGCCATGTGCGGCCTTCTCGGCTCGCAACTCTTCGGCCGCCTTCAAAGCAGTCGCATTACCCAATCTTGCTTGTTCCTTGGCTCAGGCAAGTTCCGCCCGCAAGGCTTCAACAGTGGCAGCTTCATATGCAGTCATAACATGTTAAAAACACTGGCATCATACTCTTCCTATGTGGCATTTACCAGACAAGGATACTTACCCTGCGCCTCGTCAAGCCTTTTGTTAACAAGCTCGATGTCGGCATTTGCCGCATCCAACTGCCGTTCTAAACGGGCAAACTGGCTAGTCCGGCTGGCCATCGGAGCTTCCATCTCCTGCACATAAAGGCAGCATGGTTATTACCTGGGAATATGATCCTCCGTTCGTCATCGTTTCCGATGACAACCAGAGTCTCAAGGGCTACTATCTACACAGGGCACACCTAGCATGTGCAGGACTATTACACATTCCTTTTATGTACCTCAAAGCCTGTCAGTAGACTCATAAAAGCTTCATGCAATCCGCTTTCGGCGGACGATATCCTCTCCATCACCGTATTCATCAGCACACGGTGATCATCTGAGATGGCCGCTCGCCCCACCAACTCCCTCAGAACGTCCGATCGCACACTAGACGGCGCCGGACTCTTTTGTCTGCTCTCTTCGGGAGCCGGACACTGGGAGCCTCGGGGATCAATAGGATTACCTTCTGGCCTCACCGGACTCGGAGAGGCCCTCCGCGCGACACTTCAGGGTCGCCCGCTTCCGGAGCGGAGGAGTCCGGAGGAGGCGTCTCGCTCTCCATCATCTCTGGAAGAAGATCCCCTGAAGACGAGCTCATTTGAGAGGGGCTAAGGCCCGAACTGCACAAATATATGTGATGGTTATTTTCTCAAAAGAAAAGGATGACATATCTGTACTATTAAAGTTTTCGGGTCACTTACGACTCCCGGGAGAATTGATCCCCCCGCGGACTTTGTGCGGCAGCAGCACCCCCCAAGGTAGGGCCCCCGATGGAAGATTTCTTCTCCCGTTTGGAAGCTTCGGCTTTCGAATTCCCGGACGCGGTCCTTTTCCTCTTCCGGTCGTCTTCCTTCTTGGAGACGCTCGCTCCCTCGGTTAGAATAGGCAGCGTTGGGGGCCTGCGTCCACCCGCATTATCCTCCACAGTATCTTCCTTCAAGGGATCCGGGCAAGGAGCGGTCTGGAGCATCTTTTCCAATACCGGATTCTCCAAACCCTCAGGGAGGGGGGCCGAACACCAAATCAACTTCGCCTTTGTTAACCAGTCCTGGTCGAAAAAGCAAACTCTCAGAAATAACTTCGTAACGAAGGGAAGATAATATGTTCGGCCGGAAGATTCCTTACCTGTTCGGCGGCGCGGTTACTACTCAGGCCCACGTCCTCGGTGATTTCCGGACACTCTACTTGAGGTCCGAAGAATGACTTATACATATCCTCGTGCGTCAGGCCGAGAAAATTTTGAATGACATGCGGACCCTCGGGATTGAACTCCCACAAGCGAAGGGGCCGACATTTGCAAGGCTGGACTTGACGAACCAGCATAACTTGTATTACCGCAACCAAACTGAGATCTTCGTTGAAGAGATCTCGAATGCGGCTCTACAGTAAAGGCACGTCCTTGGCTGGACCCCAGCTCAGTCCTCTGCTGATCCATGACATCAGTCGTGGTGGAGGACCCGAGCGAAAAATGGGGGCGGCCGCCCACTTGGCACTTCTAGGAGTCGTGATGTAGAACCACTCCTGTTGCCATAATGCAGACACCTCTAGGATGGAACCTTTGGGCCATGGAGCTCCCGTCATCTTGCGTATTGAGGCGCCTCCACACTCTGCATGTTGCCCTTCGATCATCTTCGGCATTACTTCAAAGGTCTTGAGCCATAAGCCAAAGTGGGGGGTAACCCGGAGGAAGGCCTCGCATACGACAACAAAAGTCGTGATATGCAGGAAGGAGTCCGGAGCTAGATCATGAAAATCTAGCCCGTAATAAAACATCAAGCCCCTGACGAAAGGATCCAGTGCAAAACCTAGACCTCGGAGGAAGTGGGAGACGAACACGACGCTCTCGTTGGGTTTGGGAGAGGGGACGGCCTACCCCCGGGGAGGCAGCCGATGCGACATCTCGGCGGTCAGATACCTGGCCTCCCTCAAATTTTTAATGTCTTCTTCCGTGACGGAGGAGGGCATCCATCGGCCTTGAAGGCTGGATCCGGACATGACTGAAGGTTCGGAGCACCTGACCTGAGCTTTGGGCGATTGAGCTTGAGGCGGGGGAAGGATTCGATTGAGCACGGGAGGGAAAAGGTAAAAGCTTTGTCCCTTTATAAAGAGGGTGGATATCAAGCGCCCTCCCCGTGTCCGTTTGGACTTGCCTATGATCTAGGAGTCCTAGAAACGGTTGGGTTACCCACGCTCGTATTGATGAGAATCCCGTAATAAGGGGACACGATCTCTGCTTTAACAAGACGTGCCAAGGAAACCACCTCGCATAACACGCTGAGGGGGGTAATTAAACGACTCGGATAAAGGCTTGGTCGTGGTGTGTCGCACCATGGAATACGTCAGCAGATTAGATTTGTGTAAATATTATTCTCTCTATGGCAGCATGTGGAAACTTGTTTTGCAGAGCCGGACACTATCTTTGTGTTTAAGATCTTCTATGAAGTACTTGGAGGAGGAACCCGCCTTGCAATGCCGAAGACAATTTGCGCGCCGGACTCGTCGTCATTGAAGCCTGGTTCAGGGGCTACTGAGGGAGTCCTGGATTAGGGGGTGTTCGGATAGCCGAACTATACCTTCCGCCGGACTCCTGGACTATGAAGATACAAGACTGAAGACTCCGTCCCGTGTCCGGAAGGGACTTTCCTTGGCGTGGAAGGCAAGCTTGAAGATACGGATGTTCAGATCTCCTACCATTGTAACCGACTTTATGTAACCCTAACCCTCTCCGGTGTCTATATAAACCGGAGGGTTTTAGTCCGTAGGACAACATACACATCAACAATCATACCATAGGCTAGCTTCTAGGGTTTAGCCTCTCCGATCTCGTGGTAGATCAAATCTTGTACTACTCATATTATCAAGAATAATCAAGCAGGACGTAGGGTTTTACCTCCATCGAGAGGGCCCGAACCTGGGTAAAACTTCGTGTCCCCTGCCTCCTGTTACCATACGGCCTAGACGCACAGTTCGGGACCCCCTGCCCGAGATCCGCCGGTTTTTGACACCGACACTTGGCTTTCAATACATGATCCAAAGACAGAAAAGATGGAAGAAAAGAGATGGAAGGATGTGATGGATAGGGCCCATTCACAACCCAACATATGTGTACGAAGCTTATTCACATTGTCGAGCGTATATGAGCGCGACGACTATATCTCGCATTAAGCGAGACAGAACGATCTCTCACGTTGAACGATACAGTAACGGGCCAGCCCAATAGCAGACACTTAAAAGAAATATGAAGAGAAAGAAAAGAGAGCGCCCCGAAGGATTTAAACCTTGGTCTCCTAGTTGATCGTGAGGGTAGCTAGGAACTGCGGTAGATTCGTGTTCAAGATTATCTCGTAGGTCAAGCCTTCTTAAGTCGAAATGAGCCGTGTTTCCACTGTTTCTTTTCCGTTGTTTCCAGTTTTTTTTCTTTTATTTTTCACTGTTTTCATTGGGTTTTTCTTTTCTTTCTTTTTTGTTGTTTTTCTTTATCACTTTCTCGGTTTTGACTAGGCTTTTCCTTTTTTCCCTTTTCTTTCTTTCTTGTTTTTCATCGATTTTTGTTTTATTTTTTCATCTTCTTTATTTTTTGTTTGGTTTTCTTATTTCTTTTCTGTTTTTTGCTTTTCTTTTTTCTTTCTTTTGAGTTTTCTATATTTCCTTTGGTTTCATTCTACATTTTTCGTATATGTTAGCAACATTTTTCTAATACATGTCTGACATTTTGCAATACAAATTTAACATTTTTAATACATGGTCAACATTTTCCAATACACATTTTAAAGTTTTTCTAATGTTGATTAACATTTTCCAAATACAAGATTAACATTTTTTGGATACATGGTCAACATTTTTCCTATACACACTTTTAAACTCTTTCATATGTTTGATTAACATTTTTTCAAATACAATAAATATTTTTCCTATAAAGACTTTTAAACTTCTAAACATTTTTTCAAATACATTGTCAACATTTTTTTCTATGCATATTTAACATTTTTCAAAAGCCTAATTAACATTTTCTCAATGCAATATTGACATTTTTTGGAACACATTGTCAACATATTTTGAATACACATTAAACATTTTCCAAATGATTGTTAACATTTTTCAATACTTGTTCAAGAATTTTTCAAATGCTTGATTAACCTTTTTTATATACATGATCAAAAAAATCATCATTTTTGTAATACCTGGTCAGTATTTTTTCAATACACATTTAAAAAAGTTCAAATGCTTGATCATCATACATATACTTTTTCAACATTTTTTTCACATGCTTGATTAAAAAATTATATAAATGATCAAGAAATTAAATCACTTTTTAATACATGGTCGGCATTTTCTCTATACTCATTTAACATTTTTCAAATTCTTTGTCTAACATGTTTTTAAATACTTGTTCAACATGTTTTTCAAATGCTTTGATTAATATTTTTATATACATGATCAAAAGATTTCATCGGTTTTTAATATATGGTCAACTATTTTTATACACATTCAACATTTTTTAAAATATTATGTAGAGTCTACTTTGTAATATGTATGTTTAGAATATTTGAAAGTGTAAACAAAAGTAAAAAAGAAAGAAATCAATATATATATATATATACGTGAAAAAAATGAGGCAGTGTACTACCGCGAACTGGGCCGGGCCATATGCTCGCGCACTTCAGCGAGTTGGACATAGGCGCTCCCGTATATGAGCCTATCGTGCCCGTGGACAACAATTGAAGAACCCGAATCCGTGAGTCTATAGGGCTTAGGGCAAGCCTTGGCTCCGAGCCTTCAAAATTTGGTTCAGTTGTGCAGTTCCTGCCGAAAACAAAAGGCAAAGGTGCACTTTCAGCATCTAACAAGGAGTGCAAATCTGTCATAGATCTCTCTGTCGATCTCACATTTAGAGAGATGAACGTTAAGCGAGCGTGTAGATCCTTTATAATGACATTATTAGCTTATCATAAAATGTCGGTCTCAACGCACAGCACATTCATTTGCACATTCCAAGACGAGGTTTGCTTGTCTTTTTGTCAACGGCTTTGAGAGCCAGCCAGTCGGGCACTGGAGCTTCATCAAGCTTTTCACAAAGGAAAGGCTGAAAAGATACGCTAGCTCTATCCTCCAAAAAAAAGGACACGCTAGCTCCCATGTACGCCCCCACCAAGAAGCGATCATCACGAGAGTCGAGAGAGGCAGCGCACTGTTGGGTCAACAGTAGCAGCAACACGCATGCAGGCAGGCGGGCAGAAGATCACCGCCAATGGTGGTAGTGGTACGCGTGCACAGCTTTTGCATCTTTCCCGGAAGCTGGCCAGCCCTGCACGACGCGACGCCGCTGCCTGTCAGTAACAGCAGCTCCATGACCAAACCCAGCCCAACGATCGAGTACGTCCATGGACGCTTTTGTTCCCTCCACTCCACTTTTAAGGGCCTGTTTGGTTTCAAGTCACCCGACTTATAAGTCAGGTGACTTAAAACTAATAACTTATAAGTCACGCCTGTTTGGTTATCACCTGACTTATAAGTCACCTGACACACCTTTCCACACCAATCAACATCATGCAGGTGGTGGGACCCATGCAAAATGGGGTGACTTGTAAGTTTTAAGTTGGGGTGGAGCAACTTATGACTTATAAGTTGGGGTGACTTATAAGTAGGGTCTGTTTGACAAAATAAGTCACTTTCATTTTTCGATTTATAAGTTGGTGATTTATTTGGAACCAAACAGGCCCTAACTCCATCATAATCAACGGTGCCACTGGGTGAAGGGAAGGAAAGGGGAGGGAATCGAGTTCCCCCCAAATGGATCCATCCGTAGACCGCCACTAGCTCCCGTCCGCACCATTCCATATTGCGTGATCGATCTATGCATCATCATTGTTATTCATTAGACGGTCAGATAGCTCAGTATTAGGTTGGTAGGCAGATAGAAAGATGATTATTTTCCAACAACAAAGTAAAGAGAGGCGGCATGCAATGCAAAGATCACGGTGGTGTTGCTGTTGATGATGATGGGCGGTGAGTGGTGACTGATAGCGCATCCCATCTTTTGGCGGCATCAAGTCTCGGACATGCCATTGAATGCCGCTGCTTTTGATTTTATTTTATTTTTAGTCGAGGATCGGTGCTTTTGATTTATAAGTGGGGGGCATCAGCGCACGAGGCTGAGCAGGGGTAAAATGACGGAATCATGCTGGAGAAGTAGTGGAGAGAACACGATCGAGATCTATCAGCGTTCCCGGCAACATCATCCACCACAAGACAACACTTTTAGCAGCAACTTTTGGCCCAAACCCAGATTTGTTTGCTTGTTTTAGTCTCATGAGAGGGTATAGGCATCGATCACGGGCTAGCTAGCTGCTCCCACCAAGACCAGGTGCATGGTGATGGATGGACGGACGGACGGACGAGGCGCCTTTTCCTTGTTCCTTGCTTTTCGGTGCTCCCGAGTTCTCATTTCACAGGCTGAGGCAGAAGATGAACTGAACGACAAGCAAGGTTCGGCCTGAATAAAGACCACTCACGTCGGGGTCCTTTTCCACCCCTTTACGACAAGGAGAGGAGAGGAGAGGGACCTATAATTGTTTGTGGGCACACAGTCACAAAACTCCACTGGTGCCGCGTCGACTCCTCAGATCAAGATGCGCGCCTCGTCGGTTGATTGATGATGATTCCTGGCGGGCGTCCTGCCTGGATTCGCACAGCACACCGTGTCCGTGTCTCGCGCTTCAGCCGGGCACATGCCGATGCCAGGCCCCATACATACGACTCGTCTCTTTTCTTCTTCTTTTCCAATCGCGAATCGATGCTTGTGACATGGACGCGGGCCATGCGCGCCACCATAAAGCAACCATCGTATTCGTACGTCAAAGCATCTACATCCGTGATGGACAAATCCAGGCCCTTAAACTTTTACGGACGCGTCCACCATGATAGACAAATCCAGACTCTCAAACGTCTCCTCAAATCCTGACGTCCACATTCGTGTATCTCATATCCGGTACCTTAAAGCATCTACAGCCGGACTTAACAAATCCAGCCATTCAAACGCCCGCGGACAAGGCACTAACCGAGCACTCCCTATATCCACGGCTCTACACCCACGTATCTCATATTCCGTCCCTTTTTTTATACTAACCCATGCAACGTTGCTAAAAACTAGATAGATCATGAGCAGACATACAAATGCACAATAGGTTCATCAAAATATCACAGCCGGATCATCGAAAGATAGCCAAAGTTCACATAATACACACAATACGACGAACAAGTTCAAACTGCAACTAAAAACTTGAAATAAAGACGGATCTTCACCACTTCCTCGCCGGCCCTTTGCCCTTCCGGTCGTCGACGCAGCTGTAGGAGTCCGCGGCAAGAGGTGGGTCCATGTCGGACCGGTCGGAGGATGAGGAATCGAAGATGACAATGAAGCCTTGCAAGCGTCGGACGACGCTGTCTTGCTGGCGCTTGAGCTTGGCCACCCTCGGCACCTCCCGCTCGGATTGCTCAATGGCGAGCCGGAGCTGCTTGGCGTTGGACCTCTGGAGCCGTCGGGCCTTCGTCTCTGCCTCAATTAGTGACCGGCGGCATGCCCACTAGAAGAGACGGCCCTCCTCGTCGGGCACCCGGCGTTGGTGGGCAGACTGCGCAGACCCGTCGTACCCGCCAGCCATCTCCCTAGCCCTCTGCCTCTCGCGGCGGGCAGCTTGTGCCTCCGACTCTGGAGTCCTCATCCGCGGCGTCGGCTGAGCGGGCACTAGAACCCAGCGCTGCCCGCGCGGAGCAGCGGCCGGAGGTGGAGGAGGCCGTCGGACGAGAGGTGCAGATTTGGTAGGCCTCGTAGATCCGCGCGCCGGGCGGGAAGGGCCAGCGCCGGCATCAGCGCTGGCGCGACAGGGGGCGTAGCACCGGACCAGGAGTTGCCACCTGCATCGACCAGCGAGCGCTCGAGCGCGATACAGAGCGCCGGCTCCGCCTCATCTCCAGAGTGGCTGCCGATGCTGGACATGCTCGCCGGCGCTAGGAATTTGGCAGATTGGGAAAATGGGAACGTCGGGAAGGGGAGGAGAGGGGAGCTGGAGTGAGCTAGGGTTTCTGTCACACGGGAGTTCTTGTGGGGTTAGGGTGGGCCAGTGGTGGGCCGGGCTGATGTGGCGGGCGTGCCCGGATCACCTCATATCCATCCTATATTTAAGACGGATATGAGGGGTGCCGGTCAGCCCGGACGTTTGAGGTCTGTTTGAGAGTTTTCGATTGGGTTGGTATTTTGTAACCGGCCAGTGACCGGACGACCTGCTTAGGCGTATGAGACGGATATAGGGCACCAAGTTGTAGATGCTTTTATATCCATACTAAACATGCAACATGGAACTAAACAACATAGATCATCGAACAAACATAGAATCAAACATAGAAATGCACATTTCCATTCAGCAACGGATCTCCAAATGATCGCCAAAGGTCACATAATTCACATAAACGACGGACAAATTTAACTTAGATTACTAAGAACTTGAAATTAAAGACGAAGACGGCGGAGCTTCACCATTTCCTCGCGGGGCCTTTGCCCTTTCCGGTCGTCGACGCGGCTGTAAGCGCCCGCCACTGGTGGAGGGTCTTGGTCGTCCGAGTAGGTGCAACTGTCGTGGTCGCCGTCGTGGTGTCGGAGTCAGAGAGGACGATGAGCCCTTTCATCTGAAGACCGTCATGTCTTGTTCCCGCTTCAACTTGACGACCTGAGCCTTCTCCACCGTTGCCTCCTTCGCCTCGCGCTTTGACTGTTCAATAGCAAGCCGGAGCGCCTTGGCATTCTTTCGTCGAAAGCGGTGAGTGTCTGTCTCCTCCGCCATGAGGGACCGGCGGGAGACCCATGCGAGGAGCCGCGCATCCTCGTCAGGGTCCGCCTGCATCTCAGGGCGGCGATGTGCGGACTGCTCCGCTGGTCCCTCTCCCGTGCATGCTGCCTCTCGCGGCGCGCGGCGCGTGCAGGCACTAGCATCCACCGCTGCCCATGTGGAGGAGCGGCCGGTGGGGGAAGGAAACGACACGGGGGTGGTGCGGATTGCGCTGTCCCGGAGTCGCTGCGCGCAGGCCGGGAGGCGGGAGGGTCCAGCTCTGGCGTCTGCGTTGCGTTGGCGTAGGAGCTGCGGCGACACTCCAGATCCGGAGTTGCCGTCGGTCTCCATCTTGGAGCGCTCCAACGCAATGCAGAAGGTCATCCCCTTCTCGCAGTCGAGCTTGAAGTAGGAGTCACTATCGGAGTTGGACATCTTAGTGGATGGGATCGAAACTGAGGAGGGAGAGGAGAGGACGGAGTGAGAGAGTGAGCTAGGATTCGGAGCGAGGCGTCTGGATTGGGTTTTTGTGGGATAACTGTGGGGTCGGTGATGGTGTCGGGCCTGTCAGGCGGACGTGCCCGGACCGTCCCATATCTGTTTTATATTTGGATTGGATCTGAGAGGTGTCGGTTAGCCCGGATGTTTGTCTATGATTTGAGAGGCCAGGTTAGGTTGGCTTTTTGACCGGTCGGTAACTGGACGGTCTGAACAGGTATGAGAGGTCCGGGTGTAAATGGCCTCAAAGCATTATATTAGCTGCAACGATGCGATTGATCCGATCCGATGGACAACCTCACCTCTTACGGAGAAGCATTCGTTTTCGTGGTGCCGATCATGGCGCAAGCCGACCGGCAGCTGCATCATATCATACGGCAAACCGATTCAGTTGGGATAACTATTCGGATGCGGTCGACCCGTCCATCCATTCATGGAACCAAAGAAATGGCGTGCTTTACCGTAGCCGACCAGCTGATCGCTCATCTTCTTTTCTCCCCTCCCAAAGCGTCAAACCAAGATGCCACCGATCCAAGCAAAGCAACAACAATGGAGTACTCAACGAACGCAACGCAACGCATCCTCTCTTAAAGTGGTGGTTAAAGGTGGCGGGAGAATACATATGTCTCGTGCTAATGTGCCTAAACGAGAAGTACACTCAAGTGGCCGAAAGCATCTGTGCCTGGCTACCTACGGGGCCGGCCGGCCGGACGGACGAATCCATTCCTGTGGTCTCGTGATGAATGTCCAACCCGTCGCTGTCTGGCGTTTCAACCATACCATGAGAGGAACCTGCGCCGAGTTGTCTATTCCAGGTAGTATTATCAAACAAACCATCGCACTACCGAGATTCTTCTTGTGTTACCAGCACCAAAGCCCTTTCCCGACTAGTGCATGAATCAGTCTACACGTAAAGCATGATCAACAACAGTTGAAAAGACGTATATGGGGAGAGATCTGTTGACACAACACCCCCTAGATCATGGTTAACCAAAATAGCACCTTCTAGATTTTCCGTCTACTCCTGAGAGAATCCTAACTATTTATATGGTCATTTCCGGTGGTGGATTTAGCCCAATAGACTAAGGTTGGCCAACAATAAAATTCATATAAATATCTTTTCTCTCTTTATATAGAGTCTCTTTGTAAATCTCAGCAACCCTTTCGGTCTGCCCTCTGGATTCGCCAAAAGTCACTTCACGTCGATCAATACAACTTATCATATTTTACTCTTATAAAATAACCGTTTCGTCCGGTGAAAAGTGTACATTTAATTCTTTTAGAACAAATTATGGAGTTAGTAAAAAATGCATTGAAAAGGTATAAACCATCATCTCTTTCCTTTTTAATTACCTAACCTCCAATGAGCTAAGTGCATGTAGAAATTTAAAAGATCATGTGTAGATTGCTATTGGTCTTGATTACTGTGTGATGAGAGAGCTTTTTTTTCTACTCCCTTCCACCGGTGAAGAGTGTACATCTAGAAATTTTAGGACAAATTATGGAGTTAGGTAAAAAATGCATTGAAAAGGTGCAAGTCACCATCTCTCCTCTTTAATTACCCAACCCCCAATGAGCTAAGTGCATGTAAAAATTAAGAAGACCATGTGTAGACTGCTACTGGTCTTGATTACCATGTGATGAGAGAAGTATTTTTTTTCTACTTTAAAGTGCATTGAGAAGATAGAAGTATAAATTTTTGTGAACAAATTTTGAAGCAAGATGTATACTCTTCATTGAACGGAGGGAGTACTTTAAATTGCATTGGGAAGATAGGAGTACACTTTTTTGTGGACAAATTTTGAAGCTAGATGTACACTTTTCACCGGACGGAGGGAGTACGATGGAGTACCCGCCTTCTCGATGCTCGCGACTGCCCTCAACATGGGCCGTTTCGTGCGCGCCTGGCAAGTTTCCCGTCATCTGATCTCCCCAGGAGATCAGCACCCAACCGATTTCCTCGTGGATCCATGACACATGAGCCACAGGCGCGCTTAGACCATCTTTTTGCGTTGTTTTTCGTTACTCCTGCATGGGATGTCTTGTGCATTGCTCCACGAGCATCGGGTGAGGCTGGGTCGGCTCGCCAGCACCGTTCGTTTCCTGCGGGGGTGTTTGCCTCTTGTGCGACAGGTACGTGCGTGCCTCGTGATCGGCATGTGAATTTATGGTTATTTGCAAAATGGTTTCACTTGGTTTTCGTCGGATTCACACTTCTTCTCGATTACTTCTAACGCTAATCCCTCAATAGAGAAGAAAAATTATTTTTCCATTGTTTGACAGGAAATATTGCATCTAGAAGAAACCAAGGAGAATTACGAGAAATCAGAGCAAATGGAGCAACTTCCATGTTAAAAGCCAAGCCACCACGTGAGACAGAGCAAAAGACGGTCTTCCTTGCGAGCACTCCCGCTCGCATGGCTGGTCGTATGAGGTGCCTACGGCCCCACCACGTCTATACAAGACGCTTTCATGAAGGGGGGAGGCGATCAAAGAACCCTAGCCGCCGCTACCACTGCCAAGACAGAGAAGAGATACGGAGAACTACGGGGGATCTTCATAGTTTTGGTCCTTTCATCTCCATAATTGGTGTAAGAGGAATTCCAAGTTGTGAGATCGAGTTGCAAACTCTATTCGTACTTATCTGGAGATCAAGACTTGTTGGATCATTTGCTTCTATGTGTTATTCTCTGGTATGATTGGATATTCCCTTATGATGAGTGATTAATTCCCTCTGTATGTGGGAGATGTAGATGAGTGATAAGATACATTTGTGCCTAATCTATATGTCGTCATTTGTGTTTGTAGTCTTGTGATATGTCTACTAAATTGTTACATTATGGTAAACTCTATGCGTGTTGTCCAATTTAAGGGCCCAACTAACACGATCTAAAGACCTAAACAAGTAACATATGTTGTTTAGGAAATCTGCGACCTTTGATGTGACAGGTGAAGACATCTATGATGATCGAAGACAATATGAGATAATGGTGATCCATTTAACTTAATGCTTGGTTCCAGTCCAAGGACCTTAATTGTGAAGACGGCCATTCCGTGGCAACGACGAAGCAGGACCATTATATGGAACATAATCCCGCGAGGAGGATTCCATAACCATAGAGTGAACCACCTACCAAACACACAAATCAAATATTTTCCATTCTGAATATCTCGATACAAAGCTATAGAGCCGAACGTCCTATTAATTGTATTCCATGGCAATCTCAAAACTACGAAACATTTTAATGCTTGTTTTTCCTTTTTTGTGTAATTTTAAAACATGTTGTCTTTGTTGTAAACTCAAACTGATATTTTACATAGATTAATTTTAAATAATCATTTGTGGTTGTCGGGTGCCAAAATATGCAAAAAAGATGTTTTAGGTACTTGACAATTTTACAAAACAAAATTAAAAATTGTCACCAAGATAAAGTTTTGATTGAATTTGCATGGCAATTTTTACTTTCATGCACCATTTCCAAATTTTCCAAGTGTCCATGGCAATTTTTACGTTCATACACCATTTCCAAATTTTGCTAGTGTCC
This sequence comes from Triticum urartu, assembly GCF_003073215.2. NCBI lineage: Eukaryota > Viridiplantae > Streptophyta > Magnoliopsida > Poales > Poaceae > Triticum > Triticum urartu. The sequence goes on from NC_053023.1 coordinate 470,617,948, forward strand.
ATGACAAATCTACTGTATTCACTATGGCTAGTTTATTAAAAAACATGGCAATTCTTTTTTTTGTCCCATGCCAAATTTGCCAAGTGTCTATCGCAAACCTAGTATATACACTATGATAAAATTCATGTCATGCTTGTTTTCTAGACATGGAAAGTTCACACATTTCCGTAATGTCCGCATGACAAATTTATGAATTTTCAAATTTGTCAAGTGGCAAGTTTTACACATTTTCGTAGTGCCCATTATTGGCTCGAGAATTTACGGTTATTTGCAAAATGGTTTCGCTTGGTTTTCGTCGGATTCACACTTCTTCTCGATTACTTCTAACGCTAATCCTTCAATAGAGAAGAAAAATCATTTTTCCGTTGTTTGACAGGAAATATTGCATCTAGAAGAAACCAAGGAGAATTACGAGAAATCAGAGCAAATGGAGCAACTTCCATGTTAAAGGCCAAGCCACTAGGCGAGACGGAGCAAAAGACGGCCTTCCATGCGAGCACTCCACTCGCATTGTTGGTCGTATGAGGTGCCTATAGCCCCACCACGTCTATACAGGACACTTTCATGAAGGGGGGAGGCGATCAGAGAACCCTAGCCGCCGCTACCACTGCCAATACAGAGAAGAGATCCGGAGAACCACCGGGGATCTTCATAGTTTTGGTCCTTTCATCTCTATAATTGGTGTAAGAGGAATTCCAAGTTGTGAGATCGAGTTGCAAACTCTATCCATACTTATCTGGAGATCAAGACTTGTTGGATCATTTGCTTCTATTGTGGATCTTCACGATATTATCGATATGGTTTTCATATGTCTTATTCTCTGGCATGATTGGATATTCCCTTATGATGAGTGAGTAATTCACTTTGTGTGTGGGAGATGTAGGTGAGTGGTAAGATACATTTGTGCCTGATCTATATGTCGTAATTTGTGTTTGTAGTCTTGTGATCTGTCTAGTAAGTTGTTACATTGTGGTGAACTATATGCGTGTTGTCCAATTTAAGGGCCCAAGCAACACGATCTAAAGACCTAAACAAGTAACATATGTTGTTTAGGAAATCTGCAACCTTTGATGTGACAGATGAAGACATCTATGAGGATCGAAGGCAATATGAGATAACGTGATCCATTTAACTTAATGCTTGGTTCCGGTCCAAGAACCTTAATTGTGGAGACGACCACTCCGTGGCAACGGCGAAGCAGGACCATTATATGGAACATAATCCCGCGAGGAGGATTCCATAACCTTAGAGTGAACCGCCTACCAAACACACAAGTCAAATACTATATTCATGATACAAGGTAACTACTATAACCATCGGACAAGCACGCTTGATGTATACCATGAACAGAATTCTCTCCTCGCCTAATTTCTCTATTGTAGGAAACCACTTTACTTCCTAGTTCTATTTTTGTCATTTTACTTTGTTGTACTATTATTCTGTTTGCTACCAACTTATCATTTTCCTTACTCTAGTTTATTCCACATGACAAACAAAATTCATTATTAGCTGGAATTTTTTGGATTATATGGTGTATAAGACTGTGCAATTTTTTGTAAATGTTTCTAATGGTCACATGGCAAATTTTGGATTTTGTTAAGTTAAAATCAACTTAACAGTTCTTGCATGTTTCTTCGTCTAAAATCACTTGTTGTATGTGACAATTCTGATTGAAACCTGTCACATAATTCTGGATGTGACAAATGACATGGCAAATTCTTATTTTATTGTTTTTCCAAGCATGGCAAATCCAGGTCTTTTTGTAATAATCCAATGGCAAGCTTTAGGAATTTTCGACCTTATTCATGACAATTTTAGAAATGTTTCTACTTTATTACATGGCAATTTTACAATATTTATTTGGCAATTTTATAAATAAAATTGTTTTCTACACAATACATTTTGCATAGCAATCCTATTTTTTTGTTCCACGCCAAGCTTTATTGTACACACCATGGCAAATTTAATTGCACACACGATGAATTTTTTATTTTGAACATAACCATGGTAAATTCTTTTTTGGTAAACTTTTGACCATTGGAAAATTATTATTTACACCACGGCAAATTTATTCAACAAACCATAGTAAAAAATAGCATGGCAAATTACTTTTGAACATACCATGGCAATCATATCGACCATATGATGGCAAATTATTTGAAGATACCATGGCAATTTATTTGGCTATTTTTCACATTTTGCCTTCAGTTTTTTTTGCCACTATCTTACAAAATGATTTTTTTGGTAAATCAGGCGATGTGATGACAACAAACAATTTTCAAGATTTACAATGCTTTTTCTGAGAAAGAAAATATCATTTTATTTCCCATGTGGCCATTACAATGTTTCTAGCTTTCCATGGTTGTATTAGTAAACACGTTTCTTTGTGTTTATAAACACCCTAATTTTTATAATTTTTGTCATGATGTAGAAAAATATTTCTTATGTTTAAAGCTGCCATCGGACTATTCATGTTGTTACAGTTTAGATCATGAGAAATGAAATTTATGTTTGTATCATGAATTTTTCATCTTTTTGTTGATAGCTGTTTTTTTCTTCCAAAAACTGAGTTAATGGGGACTACCATGTTTTCTCCGTGAGCTACATGTGCCATCAAGGGGTCGTGCGAACCACCGCTATGCAAATGCTCAAAGGGAAACAAGGTGGTTCGCTTGTTCGAAGCTGATGGGGCGAACGAATCGTTCATTCGAGTCCCCTCCCAATTCTAACGCTAGATCGGCGTTGACGTCCATAATAAAAAATTATTTATTATTTAGGTAGGGAATTACTCACAGACGCTACACACTGGCAAATGTATATTTTTGTCGGTCAAATCCTTTGTCTTCTTTTTATCCTTCATGCGGGGGAACATAGCATGCAATTTTTTTTTAAAAATAAATCCTACGCTCACGCAAGATCTTTTTAGGAGATGCATAGCAATGAGAGGGGAGAGTGTGTCCACGTACCCTCGTAGACCGAAAGCGGAAACATTAGGTTAACGCGGTTGATATAGTCAAACGTCTTCATGATCCAACCGATCTTAGTACCGAACGTATGGCACCTCCGTGTTCAGCACACGTTCAGCTCGATGACGTCCCTCGAACTCTTGATCCAGCAGAGGGTCGAGGGAGAGTTCCGTCAGCACGACGGCGTGATGACGGTGATGATGATGTGATCCACGCAGGGCTTCGCCTAAGCACTACGACGCCATTATCGGAGGAGTAAACGATGGAGGGGAGCACTACGCACGGCTAAGAGAACAATTGATGTGCCTTTGGGTGCCCCCCGCCCCATATATAAAGGAGGAGAGGGGAGGCCGACCGACCCTAGGGGGCGCGCCAAGTGGGGGGAGTACCACTAGGACTCCTAGTCCTAGTCGCCCCCCTTCCTTCCAACGGAGAGGGGGAAAGGGGAAAGAGGGGAGAGGTAGAAGGAAAGGGGGGGTCGCGCCCCCACCCCTTGTCCAATTCAAACTGCTAGGGGGGTGTTGCCACCTCCTGTGGCCTGCCTCATCCTCTCCACTATGGCCCATAAGGCCCATTAACTTTAACCGGGGAGGGGGGGGGTCCGGTAACCTCCCGGTACTCTGAAAAATCCCCGAATCTCTTCGGACCCATTCCGGTGTCCACATATAACCTTCCAATATATGAATCTTTACCTCTCGACCATTTTGAGACTCCTCGTCATGTCCGTGATCTCATCTGAGACTCCGAACAAACTTCGATCACCAAAACATATAACACATAATAGAAATCGTCATCGAACGTTAAGCGTGCGAACCCTACGGGTTCGAGAACTATGTAGACATGACCGAGACATATCTTCGGTCAATAACGAATAGCGGAACCTGGATGCTCATATTGGTTCCTACATATTCTATGAAGATCTTTATCGGTCAAACCGCAATAGCAACATACGTTATTCCCTTTGTCATCGGTATGTTACTTTCCCGAGATTCGATCGTCGGTATCATCATATCTAGTTCAATCTCGTTGCCGACAAGTCTCTTTACTCGTTCCGTAATGCATCATCCCGTAACTAACACATTAGTCACATTGCTTGCAAGGCCTACAGTGACGTGCATTACCGAGAGGGCCCAGAGATACCTTTCCGATAGTTGGAGTGACAAATCCTAATCTTGATATATGCCAACCCAACAAACACCTTCGGAGACACCTGTAGAGCATCTTTATAATCATCCAGTTACATTGTGACGTTTGATAGCACACAAGGTGTTCCTCCGGTATTCGGGAGTTGCATAATCTCATAGTCAGATGAATATGTATGAGTCATGAAGAAAGCAATAGCAATAAAAGTCAACGATCATTATGCTAAGCTAACGGATGGGTCTTGTCCATCACATCATTCTCTAATGATGTGATCCCGCTCATCAAATGACAACACATGTCTATGGTCAGGAAACTTAACCATCTTTGATTAACAAGCTAGTCAAGTAGAGGCATACTAGGGACACTATGTTTTGTCTATGTATTCACACATGTACTAAGTTTCCGGTTAATACAATTCTAGCATGAATAATAAACATTTATCATGATATAAGGAAATATAAATAACAACTTTATTATTGCCTCTAGGGCATATTTCCTTGAGTCTCCCACTTGCACTAGAGTTAATAATCTAGATTACATAGTAATGATTCTAACACCCATGGAGTCTTGGTGTTGATCATGTTTTGCTCGTGGAAGAGGCTTAATCAACGGGTCTACAACATTCAGATCCGTATGTATCTTGCAAATCTCTATGTCTCCCTCCTTGACTTGATCGCAGATGGAATTGAAGTGTCTCTTGATGTGTTTGGTTCTCTTGTGAAATCTGGATTCCTTTGCCAGGGCAATTGCTTCAGTATTGTCACAAAAGATTTTCATTGGACCCGATGCACTAGGTATTACACCTAGATCAGATATGAACTTCTTCATCCAGACTCCTTCATTTGCTGCTTGCGAAGCAGCTATGTACTCCGCTTCACACGTAGATCCCGCTGTGATGCTTTGCTTGGAACTGCACCAACTTACAGCTCCACCATTTAATATAAATACGTGTCCGGTTTACAAGAGAGTCATCCGGATTAGTGTCAAAGCTTGAATCAATGTAACCATTTACGACAAGCTCTTTGTCATCTCCATAAATGAGAAACATATCCTTAGTACTCTTCAGGTATTTCAGGATGTTCTTGACAGTTGTCCAGTGATCCACTCCTGGATTACTTTGGTACCTCCCTGCTAAACTTATAGCAGGGCACACATCAGGTCTGGTACACACCATTGCATACATGATAGAAACTATGGCTGAAGCATAGGGAATGACTTTTATTTTCTCTCTATCTTCTGCAGTGGTCACGCATTGAGTCTGACTCAACTTGACACCTTGTAACACATGCAAGAAACCTTTCTTTGACTGGTCCATTTTGAACTTCTTCAAAACGTTATCAAGGTATGTGCTTTGTGAAAGTCCAATTAAGCGTCTTGATCTATCTCTATAGATCTTGATGCCCAATATATAAGCAGCTTCACCGAGGTCTTTCATTAAAAAATTCTTATTCAAGTATCCTTTTATGCTATCCAGAAATTATGTATTATTTCCAATCAATAATATGTCATCCACATATAATATTAGAAATGCTATAGAGCTCCCACTCACTTTCTTGTAAATATAGGCTTCTCCAAAAGTCTGTATAAAACCATATGCTTTGATCACACTATCAAAGCATATATTCCAACTCCGAGATGCTTGCACCAGTCCATAAATGGATCGCTGGAGCTTACACACTTCGTTAGCACCTTTAGGATCGACAAAACCTTTTGGTTGCATCATATACAACTCTTCTTTAAGAAATCCATTAAGGAATGCAGTTTTGACATCCATTTGCCAAATTTCATAATCATAAAATGCAGCAATTGCTAACATGATTCGGACAGACTTAAGCATCGCTACAGGTGAGAAGGTCTCATCGTAGTCAACTCCTTGAACTTGTCGAAAACCTTTCGTAACAAGTCGAGCTTTGTAGATAGTAATATTACCGTTAGCGTCAGTCTTCTTCTTGGATCCATTTATTCTCTATGGCTTGCTGATCATTGGGCAAGTCAACCAAAGTCCACACTTTGTTCTCATATATGGATCCCATCTCAGATTTCATGGCCTTAAGCCATTTTGCGGAATTTGGGCTCAACATCGCTTCCTCGTAGTTCGTAGGTTCGTCATGGTCTAGTAACATGACCTCTAGAACAGGATTACCGTACCACTCTGGTGTGGACCGTATTCTGGTTGACCTACGAGGTTCGGTAGTAACTTGATCTAAAGTTTCATGATCATCATCATTAACTTCCTCACTAATTGGTGTAGGCATCACTGGAACTGATTTCTGTGATGTACTACTTTTCAATTCGGGAGAAGGTACATTTACCTCATCAAGTTCTACTTTCCTCCCACTCACTTCTTTCGAGAGAATCTCTAGAAATGATCCATTCTTAGCAACGAATATCTTGCCTTTGGATATGTGATAGAAGGTGTACCCAACAGTTTCCTTTGGGTATCCTATGAAGACGCATTTCTCTGATTTGGGTTCGAGCTTACCAGGTTGAAGCTTTTTCACATAAGCATTGCAACCCCAAACTTTAAGAAACGACAGCATAGCTTTCATGCCAAACGACAGTTCATAACATGTCATCTCAACGGATTTAGATAGTGCCCTATTTAATGTGAATGCATCCGTCTCTAAAGCATAACCCCAAAACTATAGTGGTAAATCAGTAAGAGACATCATAGATCGCACCATATCTAATAATGTATGGTTACGACATTCGGACACACCATTACGCTGTGGTGTTCCAGGTGGCGTGAGTTGCGAAACTATTCCACATTGTTTCAAATGAAGAGAAAACTCATAACTCAAATATTCACCTCCACGATCAGATCGTAGAAATTTTGTATTCCTATTACGATGATTTTCCACTTCACTTTGAAATTCTTTGAACTTTTCAAATGTTTCAGACTTATGTTTCATTAAGTAGATATACCCATATCTGCTCAAATCATCTGTGAATGTCAGAAATAACGATACCCGCCGCGAGCCTGAACACTCATCGGACCGCATACATCAGTATGTATTATTTCCAATAAGTCAGCGGCTCGCTCCATTGTTCCGGAGAACATAGTCTTAGTCATCTTGCCCGTGAGGCATGGTTCGCAAGTATCAAGTGATTCCAAAAGCCCATTGTCGGTGTCAAAACCGGCGGATCTCGGGTAGGGGGTCCCGAACTGTGCGTCTAAGGATCAAGGGTAACAGGAGGCAGGGAACACAATGTTTACCCAGGTTCGGGCCCTCTTGATGGAGGTAATATCCTACGTACTGCTTGATTGACTTTGATGAGTATAGGGGTTACAAGAGTTGATCTACCACGAGATCGTAATGGCTAAACTCTAGATGTCTAGCCTGTATGATTATGATTGCCTCTATGGACTAAACCCTCCGGTTTATATAAACACCAGAGGGGGTTATGGTTGTACAAAGTCGGTTTACTGAGAAAGGAATCTTCATATCCGAATGTCAAGCTTGCCATCCACGTAAAGGAGAGTCCCATCCAGACATGTGGGAAAGTCTTCTATCTTGTATCTTCGCGACCCATTAGTCTAGCCCATGTTGCATAGCCCGGACGCCCGAGGACCCCCTAATCCAGGACTCCCTCAGTAGCCCCTGAACCATACTTCAATGACGATGTGTCCGGCGCACAGATTGTCTTCGGCATTGCAAGGCGGCTTCCTCCTCCAAATACTTTAAAGTAGTTGATCAACAAGAACTATGTCTGGATCTGTTTAATAGGTTAACCTTCCAACCATAAAAGCATCATACTTAAAAACAAGATATATCCATCGACAACTTTTTTCGGCGAAACGTCACGCTTAGCTCTGCTGCCATTTCGAACCATTTTTGGGCCACCCGCCTCGCATTTTAATACGCAACTCCTATCGACACGTCTTGTCAAAGCATAGATCGTGTCCCCTTATTGCGAGATTCTCATCAATACAAGTTTTGGTAATCTAACTATGCCATTCGCACGACCCCTTGGGAACAGGAGAGTTTTAAGGCTCAAGGGAGGGGGACGCTTGATATTCGCAGTCCATATAAGTGGATAGAATCCACCTCTTCCGTCCCACGTCTCATTCTCTCTCTCTCTGCCTCCTCATCCTTGAGCTCTAGCGCCCAAGTTCCAAGCTTTTCTTCCCTCCGCAACTCCTCCAACCATGGCCAACTCTCAGGGCAAGTGGATGGCTTCCTCTGTCATGGAGGAGAATATCAAGGAGCTGCAGGAGGCACGGTATCTAACCGCGGAAATCAAGCACACGCTTCCCGATCAGGCGCAGGTCATCCCCACTCCGGAGCCCGGCGAGAGGGTGGTATTCATCCCCACTTCCTTCGCGAACTCAAATTCGCCCTTCACCCCTTTGTGAGGGGTCTCATGTTTTACTACGGGCTAGATTTTCACGATCTGGCCCCAAATTCGTTCCTCCACATCTCGGCATTCATCGTCGTGTGTGGGGCTTTCCTTCGCACTTCGGTTTATGGCTCAAGATTTTCAACGTGAATTCGAAGGTGGTCAATGGGCAACACGCGGACTGCGGTGGTGCCATGGTAAGCAAGCTCCCCAAAGTCAACTGGCCAAAGGGAGTCTTTGTGGACACCGTCAGGATATGGCAACAGGAATGGTTCTATATCACAAAACTGAAGGGGAACGTAGCAGAAATTCAAAATTTTCCTACGTGTCACCAAGATCTATCTACGGAGAGACCAGCAACGAGGGATGGAGAGTGCATCTACATACCCTTGTAGATCGCTACGCGGAAGCGTTCAAGAGAACGGGGTTGATGGAGTCGTACTCGTCGTGATCCAAATCACCGATGATCCTAGTGCCGAACGGACGACACCTCCGTGTTCAACACACGTACAGCCCGGTGACGTCTCCTACGCCTTGATCCAGCAAGGGGAGAAGGAGAGGTTGGGGAAGACTCCATCCAGCAGCAGCACGACGGCATGGTGGTGGTGGAGCAGTGCGGGACTCCAGTAGGGCTTCGCTAAGCACTACGAGAGACGAGGAGGGAGAGGGGTAGGGCTGCGCCAACTGGGAGAGGAACTCGTGTGTATTGGGCAGCCCAAACCTCAAGTATATATAGGGGGAGGGGAGGGGCTGCGCCCCCACCTAGGGTTCCCTCCCTAGGGGTGGCGGCAGCCCCCAGATCCCATCTGGGTGGCGGCCACAAGGGGGAGAGGGGGAGGCGCACCTGGGGTGGGCCTTAGGGCCCATCTGCCCTAGGGTTTGCCCCCTTCCAGGCGCCTTGGGCCCTTGGGGGGGGGGGGGCGCACCAGCCCACCTGGGGCTGGTCCCCTCCCACACTTGGCCCATGCAGCCCTCCGGGGCTTGTGGCCCCACTTGGTGGACCCCCGGGACCCTCCCGGTGGTCCCGGTACATTACCGATAAAACCCGAAACTTTTCCGGTGACCAAAACAGGACTTCCCATATATAAATCTTTACCTCCGGACCATTCCAGAACTCCTCGTGACGTCCGGGATCTCATCCGGGACTCCGAACAACATTCGGTAACCGCGTACATACTTTCCCTATAACCCTAGCGTCATCGAACCTTAAGTGTGTAGACCCTACGGGTTCGGGAACCATGCAGACATGACCGAGATGACTCTCCGGTCAATAACCAACAGCGGGATCTGGATACCCATGTTGGCTCCCACATGTTCCACGATGATCTCATCGGATGAACCACGATGTCAAGGACTTAATCAATCCCGTATACAATTCCCTTTGTCTAGCGGTACGATACTTGCCCGAGATTCGATCTTCGGTATCCCGATACCTTGTTCAATCTCGTTACTGGCAAGTCTCTTTTACTCGTTCCGTAACACATCATCCCGTGATCAACTCCTTGATCACATTGTGCACATTATGATGATGTCCTACCGAGTGGGCCCAGAGATACCTCTCCGTTTACACGGAGTGACAAATCCCAGTCTCGATTCGTGCCAACCCAACAGACACTTTCGGAGATACCCGTAGTGTACCTTTATAGCCACCCAGTTACGTTGTGACGTTTGGCACACCCAAAGCACTCCTACGGTATCCGGGAGTTGCACAATCTCATGGTCTGAGGAAATGATACTTGACATTAGAAAAGCTTTAGCATACGAACTACACGATCTTGTGCTAGGCTTAGGATTGGGTCTTGTCCATCACATCATTCTCCTAATGATGTGATCCCGTTATCAATGACATCCAATGTCCATGGTCAGGAAACCGTAACCATCTATTGATCAACAAGCTAGTCAACTAGAGGCTTACTAGGGACATGGTGTTGTCTATGTATCCACACATGTATCTGAGTTTCCTATCAATACAATTCTAGCATGGATAATAAACGATTATCATGAACAAGGAAATATAATAATAACTAATTTATTATTGCCTCTAGGGCATATTTCCAACAGTCTCCCACTTGCACTAGAGTCAATAATCTAGTTCAC